>NW_022197974.1:0-5455 GCF_009176525.2 Contarinia nasturtii | reverse complement strand
TTTTTTTTTGTGTACATTATAACTAAGGCAATTTGTGTAATTTTCTTATTATATCGCATTCATTGCGCAGAAAATGAAACGAAACTATTACTATTGACTAATAATAAATGAATGATCGGTATTAAAATTATGGTAAATATAAAAAATAAGTTGGAACGATAATATGAATTTTTTTTGTATCAATAACGAACAAATTGGCATAAAAGTTCTTCCAATTTTGGTAACAAACTTTCAGCTTCCGATGGTAAAACTGAAATATTTTTCAGAACAAAGTTGCCGTTCTTTCGTTTTTGTTTTTGTTCAAATACCACAAGTCCAGGTTGATTTAGGCTACCTTGTGACACAACAGATGACGGATGTGGATGGGTATTTCCAATGCTGTTCCCATTATTCACAATATGGTTAGGATAAAACCCAGCCATGATGCATGCGTTCACCACATTCCAATTGCTGGAATTTTCGTTCAATTCACGCATTGATTGCGAAATCATACCAGATTTGCATATGTAGTCGAAGATTAAACGTCGAATGCCTTCGGCTTTTAACATGTTACCTTGTGAAATGTAATTCTCGACACAAAATTTTCGTTGATGTTCCCGTAATTGTTTCGACCAATTTTGAATTATATTGAAATACAGTTGATGGTCGCTATATTTATTTTCTGCGAATCGATTTTTTGTTTCATTGATTTTTTCAGTCACTTCCTGTGTATTTTCAAATGAAAGTACGAATAAATCTTTCACCGACAGTGCACTGGAAATCATAACAATGGGATCCAAACATCGCAAAATAATTGCGTAGAAGAGTGTCTTACTCAATTGACAATCGATTGGCATGTTTACCAAATGTTTACCCAAATTTGTAATATTTTCGCTTGCATCTAGCGCTTTGATTTCTGTTAATAATTCGATACTTTGGCGTACATTTGCAGGTGGCGGTGGCTCAATTCCTTTGGCTAAAAATGCACTAATTGATGTATCAGGTGCGGCCAACATTTTCGCATTAAGACAAAGTTTTGCTATAGGCACTCGTACAATTTCTGCTGGCTTATATTTGTGCATCATTTTGTATTGTTCCAATGAATACAAACGATAACAGAAGCCGTTTTGAACGCGACCAGCTCTGCCACTGCGCTGTTTTGCACATGCCTGTGAAATAGACTTTAATTCGAGAATGGTCGATTTGGTTTCCGCGTCATAAAACAGCGATTTTGCTTTTCCGGCATCAATAACGTAGACGACATCATCTATTGTAAGTGCTGTTTCTGCAATATTTGTAGATAATATTATTTTTCGAACGCCATTTTCCATGCGATCAAAGACATGAGCATGACCCTCATTGTTTTCATCATTTAGTTCGCTATGCAGCGCAAAAATCTTATAACCCCAATCCTGTAATCCATGTACGCTTACTAACTTTTCATGTTGTTCGCATATATCGTCGTAGCTGGGCAAAAATACAAGAATAGCGCCATTTTTTGACGTATTTTCATGGATATGATCAATGGCATGAAAAAGTAAGTTGTGATCAATAATATTTTGTGTGCCTTGTGTTGATCGATACGCTCTTCCAATTTCCACGTAATTTTTCCATGTTGTGGTGGATGTCACACGTTCATAACACATTAAGAGCTCACAACCCTCACAACATTCCTCTTGTTTATTTTCTTTCGCATAATCAATTGCGCTTTTACCAAATGGATCTTTAAAGGTCGCACTTTCACCAAAAGCCAAAAGCTTTAACATCATATTCAGTGAACCATTTTCCGCAGCAATTCCCAACACGGTGCGTTGCTTTGTACGATGAACATAATTGGCCGGCATGTAGTCGCCTTCAATGAGAGAAAAAACGTTTTCAAATGATTCACAATCTTTTCGCAAAATATAAGAATCCAGGCGACTGTCGCACATTAAGCGATATGATCGCGGCATGTCTTCTATAGAATGAAATAATAAACAATAAATTAATATGTTACGTAAAGATGCGTTTTTCTAAGCAACGATTTAATCTTTGTGCTTTATAAGGCAACCGATATGTAATATCTAGTATGTCATTTAATAGTTACCATCTTTTATACGCCGAATTTGCGATACTTGATTCTCTTCCAAATATGTGGCCATTTTGCTCGTTTTGTATTCTGTTTTGATTAATACTTCTTCGAGATGCATAGTTTGAACATCAAAAGTACGTCCAGGCACATCGATAATCGGACAACCATTGAAATATCTACTGAATTTTTCGCTGTTTAGCATTGCTGACATTAGAATTATCTTCAAATTGGGATTGCTTGGCATTGCTTGGAGTCGACTCCAAAAAATGTGGCTTGAAAATTTTGTGTTACCGCATAATTTGCGAGACGTTTCAAATATAACAGCGAAGGTCCAACGAATGTTTTTTCGTTTTGTATAGCTTCGATCAGAGTTTTATCTTCCTGTTTAATCAATTTAATACCACCTCGATCCCAACTGTGCTCAACTCTTTTGTGCTTGTAAATGTTTCCCGAAATATTCTGCTGGCATATATCGCAACAAACCATTTTGCGTTTCCTGTTTAAATTATAAAATAATTGTTGATATAAAAAATGTTAAACTGAGAGTGAAGAGCGATTGAGGTTAGAATATCACGAAAATGTGCATATGATTCTAAACGTTCTAAACTCATTTATTGGTTTTTTTCTCTCTGCTTTACATTTCTTGTTACTGTAAAATCACTTTTCAACAATTTATGAAATCGTATTCAATCTAAACACAATAAAATCACAAAATAACTTACAGTTTGCACACAAAAATTTAATTTTTTTCAACTAATAGGAACTCTCGCAAAATTGCGTTATGAAAATAATGTGTTTACGGTTTTGACAGATTATTAATGTCAACGTATACGTATACGTAAACACTTTCTCCACATTGTGGAGAAAAAAACAGATATGTGGCATACCAAGAGATGGTGTTGTATGTTATGAATCTTTTTTCATTGTTTGACATCAGGGGGGGTTGAGGTATGCATACAATTGTACCAATTCGACTTTGACCTAACATCGAGAACAAAGGAAAATGCAGTTCTTTTGTATCACAGGTAGACACTTTTACTAATTTACATGTCACTTCATGGATGTTTCAAAAATGAAAAGCGACTGCAAAAGTACTCAGTGAAAGGAAAAGAAGAATTCAGTCGCATTTTGGTGTTCAAGTTGAAAGAACTGTTTACTGAAAGTGTTAGTTTATAAATTCTTTTTTTAAATATTTTTTTTTTGTCAAAATGAGTCAAGCAAGCAATGATGATCAGAATCCGTCCAGTGCAAAGAAACCAAAATTAGATGAAGGCAAAGAAAGAGTCGAAAATGTTGCAGTTTTGATGGATACTGTTGCAGGTCCAAGTCAAGCCCAGAATACAGTCGATGGAGCAACGATTGAACCATTTCCGCGAATTTTCAAATTAAACGTCGATTGTTTCGAAGTTCTATTTGATTATTTATCATTAGAAGATTTGCACTCACTCAGTCAAACATGCACAAAAATGTATAAAATCGTCGGTTATTTAATTCGAGAAAATTTTAAAACGGCCCGATTTCATTATATAGATGGGAATATCACTCATTACAGCTTGGACAAATCACCAAAAAATGGTATCAGTGAATTCATCCAATCGTTTTGTGTACGTACAGATTATCCGGAGTTCTCAAGAAATGCATCGAAATACAAATCGCTCAACACACTTCAATTGGAAATTGATGATGATGTTCGGATTGATTGCATCGAACGAACGCTTAACAAACTCAATGTTTTAAAATTAACAAAATTAAATAACAAATCAAGTGGAGAAAATTTTATGGTTGGATCCAAAAAACATTTCTCCGAATATTTGCCCAATTTAAAAAGTTTAATTTTATTCAAATGTTATACAGATGAAAATTTATTCGAGTGCATTTTTCAGAAATATGCCAAATTGGAAGAATTTAATTTATGTTGTTCAGACCAAGAGCCACCGCCTCATTTGCTAAAGAAATTTTTTGAACTAAATCCAAATGTGCGAAATTTTTCAATAAATAGTAACTGTTTTTTGAATAACATTGACTGGCTCCAGGATTCAACCATTAAACTTGATAAATTAACGCTTTCGTTAGTCTCTAATGATGAAAGTTTATTTAATCAGCTAAGTCCAGTATTGAACAAATTCTATGAAAAAGGTTTATACAAACAGCTTTACTTTGACAATAGCCAGAACGGTGTTAAATCTAATCTCATCTTACGACAGTTAGATACATTCACATCTCAAATAACTGGACTTTTTGTTTTTAATTTGAATGACATCGTGGCGAATATTCCAACATCGCTTGAACAAATTGAGTGTATGTTGGCACGTTTTGAAGATATTTTATTAATATGCGGTAAAGTTGAAAAGTTAAAAGTAATAAGCGTGCAATTTATAGATTATTATGGAAGAAGTAATATTGATTTGGAAAAATTAAATAAAGAACGAGCAAAACTGATCAATCGATGCAAACTAACAATTTACGTTAGCGAACGTATTTACACATCGATCAAATGGACACATCGAGGGAAGACTGATTTTGGATTGGTTGTCATGAAGCGCAATGATTCGGTCGAACGGAAATCACTAAATGATTTGCATCCATGAATATTCGAGACTTTTGCACAGTTCGGCATGCATTTCGCACTATGAAAAAGTAAAAAAAAAATCCATTCTTATTTTTTTCTTAAAATGTTGAAACTATTGAAACGATAGACTATCGTCGATAGTAAATTATTATAATAATGAATAAAGTAAATGTGTCATTTATGTATTACCTCTCGTTTTTTTTCTTCATTTAAATCACTTAAAAGTCAGGTCACATGTTCATGTTATATTCCATCGTTCCAGAAACCGCATTGGACGATAAAGGTAAGGTGTTATTTTGATGGTTCAAAAGTGACAATATAAAAGATATCATTGAAAAAGTCAATTTACTTGGTCATTTATTCATATATTTTTTTTCAATTCAAAATGAGATTCAAATCGTGTCAAAAATACACTAAATTCATGTTAAACGATTGTCGATAGGGTGTTACGAATGAGCGAAGAAAGCAATAATGATCAGAATCAGTTCAATGCGCAGAGGGTAAAATAACGAATTCAAGAAGAAGATATTGTTGTTATTGCAAGCGGACGTCTTTTTAACGGCACGAATTTTCAAGTTCAGAATCGATTTAAAGAATTGTTCGACTATCTGTGAATCGAAGAATTACTCTCACTCCGTCAAACATGCACGAAAATCAGAGTGCTGCTCAGCATATAGCTGAGGGCTGAGAAATGCTGAACTCGTGTGGCTAACGCATACGAAACGGATGCACGATACATATTCCCCTTTAGCTTCGTATGTGCTGCCGTTGACGCTATTGCAGGTACAACCAGTGAATAGATTGGGCTACAGCTATAGCAGTGCTATTTTCACAGC
>NW_022197973.1:0-8950 GCF_009176525.2 Contarinia nasturtii | reverse complement strand
ATGAACACTTTGATGTCATTCTATTTCTTTTTCGTCTCTTTTTTTTTTAATGTTCTTAGTAACCAATTGAAGCTCATTCCTGTTATGTTCAGGCGCGATCTTATAGTAATCGACTTTAGGATTATCACACAAACGCATGTCTCTGTCTACCTCATCCTTTTTTGCCGTAAAATTTTCCAATGCGTAAGACACAAAAGTGCCGAAAACATAAAGTCACTTTGGACTATTCAAAAAGAAATCATTTAAAAAGTGTCAAATGGACAACGTAATGCTTGATGAAATTTTATGATCCAAGACGAAAGCCAGAACAATTATTTCAATTGTTATCGATGATCTATGTCGATCAAAGTGAAAGAGTTTAATTGTTTTGAATTGATACATTGCATTACAAAACACAAATCATCGACGAACATTTTGGGTACACTTCGACTTCGATATGATTTGACTTTACTCTTCAGTTCACACACCAAAGCCGAAATCATCGTTTGATTGTTCGATTTGAATTTTGTTTTCACGAGAAAACTATTTCAAGTGGGGCGAAAACAAAGAAAATGTTCCTGAGTCATAATGCACTTGTTGCACAATAAAATCCAGCGATTAAATTATGAGCACTCAATGAGGATAATTAATGTCCAACCAAAAAATCGATGATTTCTCTCAAGCCTTTGTTGTTGAAAAAGAATGTTTGTGATTGCGTGTTGCAATGAAAAAAAAAAAGGATTGTCGAGTCATGAAAAAATATCGAAATCTGTGAATAACTCGAGAAATTTCTCGACCAAATCGATCATGGAGATGTGTCTTGTCGAGCCGAGCTGTATGCTTATAAATGTTGTCATCTCTCATAATGCTGAGGAGAATTATCGTGTAGGTTTTTTTGGTTCGGATTTGTTTTCGTTTGTGTTGCCCATCTGCATGTTTTGTGTTTTGTTAATTATTTTCATTTTTATTTTATCTTTTTTTGTTCAAAACCTCTTCAGATTAACAAGTTTATCGACAGAAAATCATAAATAATATAAAAATATTTCGTTTGGTCGCATTTAAAGTCGGCGCTGTTGCGTATTGATGTTCAATATGTCTTTCTCATTCGTGCGCACGGGAGCTTGCGTTCGCGATCATGATCGTATTCTTCCCTTTTCGTATGGCTGTTGTTTTTATGAAAATTGTGTTGCATTTGGTTTTTGGTCTACGCACCTATCTCGACATCCTACAGAGAGTGGATCTCGTAAGCATATTGAAACGACGTTAAATTTGTGAGTTTTGTGAGAGGTGATATCGTGCTGTATCGTGCGGTTTGCGCGCATACACACAGATTTATATAGATGTATGTGTTCAAAAATCTCCCGTTGTGTTTTCTTGGCCTCGTGATGATCGACGATTTCTTCACAATAAATATCACGTTAATAACAATAATAAAAGCAAAACGATGTTAAGGAATAAAAATCTCACTATAGTTTTATCTCGTTCTCTCTTCACTTCTCTCGCATACTCTTTTTTCTGTCTCTTCAATTCGTTCACGGTGTTCGGTATTGTTGGTGTTCGCTTTGATTATGGAACGAAGAAGAACACAAAAGTGATTTTCTTTAATGATTAAGTTATAACTTCGTCAATTAATAAAACGACGTCAATGTTGACGACGACAACGACGACGATGCAAAACTGAGCGGATAAAATAAAGTAATTGGTCATTTTTCTACTTCACTAACATGGACGATCCTCCGACAATTTATTTTTCGTTATTATCGATATTCAATTGTACTGAAAAATCATCTGAAACATAATAATAAAGCACAAAATTATATAAATATTTGGTTTAAAGATATTATAACGATCTATTCATACATTTCACTGTTTTTCGCTCTGAATTAATTTCATTTTGAACGTAAAAAAGCGCTTTGGCAAATAAATAATTGAATACACGATCCATGAGATCTATTCAATTATTCAAACGTATTTCACAATTGAGCCAATTCCAATGTGAAAAACAAAACATGACAGAAACAATCAAGGATCGATGTGCGATAAATTCGAAATTCGTTTGTGTGTTCCATTCCCTCTGTGTATTTATCTGTTTATGCGTTTTTATTTTATTTTCTTATTGCCAGGCTCAATTGATATAAACAATGCAATAGTGTGTATAATGTAAATCGCTTATAAGTTTGGTGAAGCGGAGAAGCAGTCACATAAAAACCTGTTGTTGTCGACTACCAGGCATAAGGTAATAAGCACATAAAAAAATCTTGTTGTGTCGAAGTAACATCTTAATAACATTCGTAGCACTAAACTAAACTGGACTGCATATATTCGATTAAACGTCGTATATACATAGTTTGGCGTCCATACATATGCACTAGCCATACATATTCACAGAATTAAATCTCGGCTATCATCAGATGCTCACGTTCAATCGCGCTGTCTTTCTCTCTCTCTCTCTCTCTCTCTCTCTCCCTTTCTCTTACCATCGTTCTTTTGATTCACATGATTGTATCATCACACATACAGGCAAACGTTCTTCAACAATGGCATGGCCATGGCAACTGTCTCTCTCAGTGTTAGTTTGCGCTTAATATAACATTCAAAACACAGAATGTACGTGAACATCTTCAGTCGAGCCTTAAATTGTAATAAAACGAAATATAATCAGATGCAATTGGAAAATCGACAACATTCGTTGGCGCAAAGAAACACGCGCATTACCTATAGGTAATATGAATGAGCATTCACTTTGCATCGTCAAACATAAATTTACACTTTTTTTGTGCTCGAAACTGGTCCGGAGCAGTGCAATGCACATGTATTTGTTCATGTTTGTATGGCAGCCTAAGTAGCGAACAAATGGGAAATAATCGACCAAACAAATACACTCTCGAATGCGTAACATGTTGTGAACACAACAAAATCATCATCAGTTAACCCAAATCATCCGATGTACACCTCAATAGCAGCCACAATTTTTCATTTTCAACTCTTTAGAAATAATTTTTTATTTAAAACCGATAAACTAATTTTGAGCTGATTTATTTTTAAATGTTCAAAAGTAATAAAAAAAAAAATCAGGAGGATTTGGGTTAAAAAAAACGGAGGAAAATGAGAGCCCAAATGCGGAACAAAGGATAAAAAACACATTCATTTGTTCTTTCGTTAAAGTCAAATTTGTTCGATTGTCTCGCTCTCACTCTTTGGGCCCTCTCTTGGTGTTGCTCAGCGGCAATGCATTCTTCTTGCTTGAAATGGGTTTCAGTTCACAGAAATTCGGCTACGTCTTTTTCTCTCACACACACACAATACATTGTAAGCGGGTGCGTGTTCTATGGTTGGCTGGCATCGCATTGGCGTATGAATGTACAAAATCTAGTGCAATCAGAGCTCAAGAGTGATGATGTTTGTATTGCTTGTTCATGACTGTTTTGAAAAATGTTCTGCACGAAAATTTCATGCACACACCACCGCTATTTTTTTCTTATATTTCTCTCTGTGCGCGCATTAACAACAAACATGGCATTTTGGACCCTTTTTACTGCATGCGATAAAGAAAACAAATTCAATCGATACTAAGGTGTGTACAAAATTCTACAATGGTTCCTTTTCATTGCCATGGTCGATCGGTTCGATGGATATACTATATGAAAATGCCACTTTAAACTAAGATTTTAAACTCACATTTCTACTATTTCAATCGTGATTTTTTTCATCTTCATTTCAAAATATTGCTTTTGGTGTTCTCTTCTTTTAACTTCTTGATGATGAATTAATTATTTTCCTTGGGGGTCAATCGGTTTTCAACATTCGAATAATGACAAATTATTGTAACTTATAAAATGAGTTTTCTTCTTGTGCTCAGCATATCTAACTTGTTTGAAAAAAAAAGACAACATAGAATATAAAATCCATTTTACAAAACAATGAACCGGAGAATCGAGTCGATTTCGAAATAAGAAAAATCTCGAATAAAACAACAAAAGATAATATAGCATTAAAATGAACAATAGAATTATGTATTTATTTGTATTATATAATGTAAATTAACGACATGATCGATGCGACGATACATTTATTATATGCATACGCATATGTGAACCTGTCTGCTATTGTTGTTGCTTGTTCGTCGTCTTCGTTTTGAATTGTTTGGGTATATCAAGGGTGTAAGCGCAATCGATATAGGTGGATTTGGTGTGTGATTATTTATTATTATACTGCATACGGCAACCAAATATACATGACAAAATAAACAAACGAACGTAAAAATGAAACCCAAATAAAAAATACTTTTGTTTGCCAACTCCTGTTAATTCTATTTGCCTGTTATATTCAGTTTTCTTTTTTGGTTGGTTGTCGATTTTGACGCAGTTGTCCACGATGCGGAATGAACACAGGTTTTCTACTCGCTTCCTCTTTTCAACTCGCTTAAATTTGGTGAATGTACCATTTGGTTAATCATAAAAAAGGCCAACCTAAATACACATTCGATGTAGCCAGTTGATGACGTGAAATAATTTACAAATTTGAACTAACACATATAGGCAACGAGATGGGTCATGACCCATGATCGTATCTATTTGGGATCATTTGTTTTTCACAGTCACAGAAAATAAACATCAGCTCAAGCGAACGAGTGTTTGTGTGTCAGGAGTGTTGAAATGAGAGAAGAAGTTGCATCAATTCGTCGAAAATAGTATCGACATTTGACCATAAACAAAAAGACATTTGAAATATCGCATCGATACTTTTCGATGAAAATAATAATATTCCAATTAGGATTCACTTTCTATTTGCATGCTTCTATTGATTTTGTGATTGCACTTCGATGAAGGGACTTACACATTGGTTATGTGCACCAAATTGGTGCCACCAATTTAATCCATTTGGTGCACTCAATCTCTGTTTGTTTTTTTTTGACGATGTACCGAAAAGTAGTCATTAGATTATCGTTTGATAGAGAAAGAACCAGTTGAAATAAGTATCTCATCAAGATGGGCACATCGCAGTAGGAAGAAGAAAACCAATTCGAAATGGATTTAGATCGTTGCAAGTGGTAAATTAGAATTTAACGTTTAAAACTTAATTACTTTTCAAATTATTCGAAGTATAATAATCGAGTCTCTTGTGCGGACACATCACAGAACCATACTTATACGTTCATGACGAAAAACCGATTGGTTAAGAAGCAGCAAGATCGGCAGGGTTTTTTTCTCCTCTTCTTTCTATCCGAAGAAGAAAAAAACGTGTGCACTTAAGATTCAAGCATAGCTTCATTAAGTGCCTGAGCGCAGTCATTTCTTTTATCTCTCCACTTCTATTTGTTCTTCATCATATCATCGATTTTTAATTAAGTGCAGTGGAGAGAGGAGAGAAAAAAAAACGTCCGAACTGCAGTGAAGAGAATAACGAAAAACAGAGAGCGACAACCAGATCGCAAATTGAACTGAGAGACAGAGAAGAGATGCAAAGTGGATAAGTTGTAAACGTGCGATCGCTCTCATTTGAAGAGAAGTTTTGTGTATGACTATCGTTAGGTAAAAGAAGAAAAAAAACTTCGTGCACACCATTAAGAAGAAAACTAATCCACGGCACAAAATGCATGTACAATTGAACATCCTACGCTTCTTAATCACAGCATAATAAACAGTTCGATCTGACATTTTCTTCTATTTTATGTTATATTCTTTCCGATCGTGTGCTCGTCTGTCTTTTTAAACTCGCTCGAACTTGTGCGCGACAGTACAGGAGAAATGAGCAGCACAGAGAGATAGCGCGAAAGAGAAGAGAAAAAAAAAGAGAGACGAGGAACAGCACCACAGAGTTGCACGGCATGCGTTCGCCCGCGCTCAGGCGCACACTTTACTATGGCATAAGATGACAAAACACAAGTCGCGACGCGAACGCGAGTGCAATTTTCAACTGCATACAAGAAATGTGAAAACAACGACTCAAACAGTGCTAATAAACACATTCATACCCGAATGCCACGCTTTTAATTGATGTGTGGCAAACAGCTAAAAAATCCCTCTAGCCGTCGCTATTTCAATTTCAATTTGAAGCAAGCAATGTGGCGCTCACGCGCACACACACACACACGCTTACTCATTCGTTCGCGCTTTCTAGTCCAATCAACTCAATCGAACCAACGTTTAACCAAAAACAAAACCGTTCATTATCAAATTAAACGCTTCGATGCTTAATCAATGCCAATTTACTAAACAGTTATCAATTATCATTATCGCAAATGGTCCTTAAACTAATGTGCTCATTTATGCTGCGATTCCGTTGATTTTGCCCCACAGGCATGTAAATGTGTTCATGTATACAAATCGATGGGAGAATTTACAATTTTAAAATGCACAAGCTGCAATATTTTTTTTATCTCTCTTCTCTCCTGGCCAATATTTTTAGTCTGAATTAACATCGCATGTTGACAATTTGTTAATTACTGATTACTTTGTAATGAGACACATTCATTAATTTAATGAAATGCCACATCGGATTTGCATGCGATTTTCATTGTGAAATTGAATTATTTGTGATTAATAAAAATTAATAAATCGTGAATGCTAGAATCTTGGACCTAGAATTTTGGACAATTTGGTTCGGCGACTGTTTTTAAATTTTCTCAATTCATTTTTATCGGATTTATTAAGTTATCGATCTTTAGTTTTATCATGTCATTTGAAAATTACATCTATTTTATTCAATTATTTCTCGCAACAATTTTGATATCGATCGCGAATAGTACATAATACAATATGATTGATCTATGATCCGTGATTTTGCATAGTTCCACTTATGCACCGTTCGAATATCTAGTATTTCAAGATTTTTTTTTGTTTGTTTTTCAAACATGATTGAATGTCATTTTGTTCGTTGTTGTCTCTTCTGTTTCTTAGTATTTTAACATCGAGCGAATCCATCGATTTTGAAATTGACAATTTTCACCGTATGCATTATAATCGGCCGTTAAATTGCATACCGGGCATTTTTATTAGTCATATAATAGATGTAAATGATAGATATTGCTTCTGTTGATCACTAGAGGATTTTTTTGGCTTTCCTTCGATTCTTGTTAGAAGAAAAAGGAACAATTAAATTGCCTCTTTTTGAAAAAAATGCTTGGATTTCATTAAGAGTTGGATCATTCAATTAAACCGAAATGAAGAAGAATGTGAGATAACTTCATAGCTTGTCATGTGTGCGAATTCAAAGTTTGACACATTTGATAAATATCATGAACTTTCGAATGCTTTAAAATAACATTTTCACAATATACGGAATATAAATGGTATGCAGCGTGCATGTTGTTCGCAACACAAATATCAATATTCCAAATAGATGGGATAATTTCAATTTTATGATTATGATTGATAGTGTACGTTAACATAGATGTCATTTTATTTCGATGCAATGATATTGTGTATTTGCAATTCTCAATTTAGATGTTAGATGTTAGTTGGCGTAAAGTCCCCGACACAATTATGCTGTTGGACACACACACACACACAAACTTCGCTGAATAGATAAATTGTTGATCCAAACGTTCAACTTTATTATTTTATTGATGATGTGCAAAATGTTGTGCATGTTTAATAATAATCGAAGCACAAAGCATCCGCTACTCGGCTACATTTCGAGTGCACAATTATGAAATGTATATTTGGAGTGTCAACAAAATAAGTCATTTTCTCATTTGTTCTCTGTGTGTATACGATGGGTTCTTTTTTTATAAATATGTATGCTTCTTGATTTTCGCCTCAAACTTGATTCAGAGTCGAACGCATTCGATGGTGGTTATTTATTCTCGTTTGCAGTGTGTATGTTAAATACACATCATTTACGTTCGTTGTTGTTTCAGCGTAAGCTAAATTATGCGTTATATGTTCGTTCGTCTTATTGACATTGGTGTTATGCTTTTGTTTTTGTTCTTCGCTCGCTTTCTTCGTGTACATAAAAAGTTTGACTCTTTTTTTTTGATCGTGTGGCTGTGCGCTGTCTTTTTTCGTCGTCTTTGCTGCTGGCCGCGTGCAAAGAGTGACTCCATCATAATCGTTTCCACAATTCCACACTTAATAATACTCGTTCAGTGTTTTGCCACCGAGATTAATCAACGATGTTTTTAGATGAACGTGCGCAATCATCTCTGGGTTGCCTTCTAGTTTAACGCGATGCGCGAATTTATTCGTCTTCTTCTTCGTTTTTTTTTTTTCGTGTGTTGTTCATCTGTTACACTGGCGCGCGTCCACTGCATTTTGTCTTGTCGAAACGATTTCACGATCATATTTCTCGTCGTGGTCGTCGTTGGTGTTTTTTTCTCGGGGTACTACTTTTCTCTGCACTCTTTGCAAATTTACATTCTTTCTTGTTGAAGCGACAGAATTGAAATGGGACTGAAAAAAAAGAAACATAGCACTTTTGGCTCATCAGCATCCTTCAGGTATTTCGTTTTTAAGTATAATTAAGTTCTTACCGTCTATTGATGTACATTCATTCATTTTGAAGATTTTTCCAGCTTGCGAATAAGATGTGTGTACTGTGCATGCACCTAGTACATTCATTCGTGTTGATGTTGTTGTTGTTCGTGTGTGCATTTTATATTTTATGTGGTTAAAAGAGATTGCGTTTTTTTTTGGAATCCAAAATGAAGAAAGGGACGATGTTCCGGGCTCGTAAAAAATCATTAAATTTTACAAAATTGCATTCAGCTGGCCAATTTCAATTCGTATATTGCCTCGTTCACGTCCAAGAGCTGTAAACATGCAGAAGGTTGCACGTGAAACTTGTTCAAATGTCTCGTATTTGAGCAAATGGAGCACATCCAACCTCAAGTCCTTTATTTTATTATTATTATTACTACTAATACTACCACCACTATTTGCTGTCGAAAAAGGCTGTGCTGGATTCTTCATTTTAGTCGGTCGTATGTGTATTTATTCGCTGCAACCATTTATTTTATCTAAAAAAAAAA
>NW_022197972.1:0-4090 GCF_009176525.2 Contarinia nasturtii | reverse complement strand
ATCAGTCCGTGTTCAGGTAGGAAAAAGTTGAAAATAATTTTATCTCTTCTTTGCTCCCTTTCTTTATGATTTTTGTTCGATTGAAAGAATTCTTGTACATTCAAATACTTAAACTAACTGCAGTTTATTCTTAAAGTAATTGTAGTTTATTTTTATGGACTAATTTAGTTTTGTTTGTTTGTGAATCAAAAATTTCAATGTTGGGTTCAGCTATGTTCTTAATGGTAAATGGTCCAGTGTAAGGTGATTTGTGTTTATCATATGGTTCTTTAATAAGTTTAACAATGTCTCCCATTTTGAAAGTTACATCCTTTGCTGTTTTGTCGTAGTAAAATTTATTGCGTATTTTGGATTTTTCAAGTAATTTTTGTGCATGTTTATGGGCAGCGTGTAATCTGTATTTAGCTTCTTTCACAAAATTATCATAATTGTATATTGGGTCTATTTCATTGTTGTTTAAATAGTCGGGAATGGTTGCTTTCTTACTAAAAATTAGCTCAAATGGGCTATACTTATCATCTAAACTCGAATGAGTGCTTATATTGTAACAAAAAGTAAAATATGTTAGATAATTTTCCCATTCATTGATATTGTTTACATATGCTCTTATATATTCATTATAAAATCTATGGTTACGTTCTACAGTGCCAACACTTTCGTGTCGATATGGTGTTGAAAATGTTTGATTGATGTTTAATAAAATGCATAATTCAGATAGTATTGCGTTGCGATATTCGGTACCACAATCAGAACGCAATTCTTTTATCATTCCATATTTCAATATTAGGTTGTTCATTATAGCTTTAGCAACGGTGTTTGCAGATTTGTCAGCTATCGGGCAAGTTATTAGGTATTTTGATAGGTCACAAATCATTGTGAGAATATAAACATTTCCATTGTCAGATTTTGGCAATGGACCCACCGTGTCAATTATTACGATATCGAATGGTTTTTGGGGAGTTTTTGTAATTGCCATGGGTGCTTTTACTTTGAAATTGGGCTTATTGACTTTACATTTTTCGCAAGATTTGACGAATTTAGCTACGTCCTTGGTCATATACTTCCAATAATATTTGCTTCTAATTTTTTCATACAATTTCTTTTGTCCCATATGTCCACCAAAAATAGGATCATTATGGAATCTTGTCACAATTTCGTTTTTCATTCTATCATCAGTGATGGTTTCAACTGCTGATATAAGGGATATTTGCAATTTATCAAGTGTTTTTTCAGCCATGTTTTTGAAATCATTAATGCTATAAATCGAGAAAAATATATCGTTCATTGGCCATTGTAAATTTTCAATTTTGTTTAACGTTGCCATTTGATTCAGGCTCGAAAGAATTTTCTCAAGAGGAAATTTTTCGTTGACGTTTTTGTGCACGAATTCAATTTCAAATAGTTTTCTGTGGTTTTTATAGGCGCCTACCACTGTTGTTTTCTCATTTAAAATGCATTTTATTCTTGGTATTTTTCTTATGTATTTTCTTGCTAGCTCTTCAATTACTTTAGGTTTAAAAATGACGTCATTATTGGCCGATTGTTTTTTGCATTGATTAGTAACACTTGAATTATATTTTTGGCGATTTAATCGTTTTAATTGTGATCTAGTCGTAACGAGAATTGTATTTTCTTTATAAATGTCTTGTAAGTCTTCAATTGAAATTCTCGATAAAGCATCGGCGACGACATTGTCTTTTCCGCTGATATGTTCCACTACAAAGTCATATTCTTCGAGTTCCAAACGGATTCGCGTTAATTTCGACGCTGGATTTTTCATGTTGTACAGATAAACAAGTGGACGATGATCAGAGCGAACAGTGAATTTTGTGCCATAAATGTATGGTCTTAAATTTGTAATTGCAAAGTGGATTGCAAGAAGTTCTTTTTCAATTATTGGTTTCGACAATTCACCCTTTTTGAAAGATTTTGAAATATAACAAATTGGCAGATCGTTACCGTTGAAATTTTGGCTTAGTACAGCGCCACAAGCTTTTGTACTTGCGTCAACAGTAACCAGGAATTCTTTTTCAAAGTCTGGGTATTGTAAAATAGGTGGATTGATTAATTTTTCTTTGAGTTTGAGAAATGATTTTCTACATTCATCTGTCCATTTGAATTCAGATCGTTTTCTTGTTAAATTGTTTAATGGTTGGGCCAAAAGAGCAAAATTTTGAATGAAGCGTCTGTAATAGTTTGCAAATGCAACGAAACGTTTGGTTTCTTCTTTATTGCTTGGTTCTGGGTAATTACGAATTGCCTCATATTTTGATTTGTCAGGTAGAATACCATCGGGTGTGCATGTGTGACCAAGAAAATTTACCTGAGGTTTGAAAAATTCACATTTTTCAATGTTTAGTTTGAGATTGAATTTTCTACATATCTTAAAAACACTTCGGAGATTTTGTATATGGTGTCTTTCCGACATGCCAATTACAATAATATCATCCATGTAAACAAATGCTTTTTGCGGTGGAAGACCAGAAAAAGCGAAAGCCATCATTCGACTAAATGAATTTGGTGCAATATTTAATCCAAAAGGTAATACTTTCCATTGGAATGAACCTCTTTCTGTGCTAAAAGCGGTCATTTCGCGAGAATTCTCGTCGATTGGAATTTGATGAAAACCACTATAGAGATCCAAAACAGAAAAATATTTGGCTCTACCCAAACTGTCCAAAATATCATCGATACGCGGAAGCGGATATTTGTCAGCGATTAGTTTTTTATTTAAGGCTCTGTAATCCACGCACATTCTCCATTTTTTCTCACCGTTAAGGCTTTTCTTTGGAACGAGTATTAATGGGCTATTGAAATTTGAGACCGAATGTTCAATTAGGTCATTGTCCAGAAGATTTTGGACCTGTCGGTTTATTTCTTGTTTTTGAGCATGTGGGAGTCGATAATTTTTTATGTATACGGGTTCATTGTCTTTGCATCGTAACTTTTGCGTGTAAAAATTGTTAATTGATAATTTATCATCCGGCATTGCGAAAATATCATTATATTCTGTACAAAGTTCAAAAATGTCACGTTTTGCATGCTTAATTGACTTTTTATGAAGTAGTGTTTTGAATTTTTCTTTTCTCTCTTCATCGTTTGTTGTTTTTTCTGTATTATAAATGTGGAAATTAGATAAGTTCTCTGAAATTTCGAGTGTGTTTTTAATCGTTTTCGTTTGGAAATTTGTGTTTAAAACTCGAATCATCGTATATTCGGAATGAATTATAGTGTTTGGAATAAAGATTCCATCATCAATTTCCTGACTAAAGATGACAGATTTTTCTTTAAAATTTGTTATGTGAAAAATTCTAAACGTTTCGCAACGTGAAGGTAAAACTATTGTATCGTCTTGCGGTGCAAAGTAAATTGGAATGGATATTTCAGAATCATTATAACGAACCGTGTAAGACATATCTGCGTAATCGATTTTACATTTATATATTTTATTAAATTCTTTTCCGATTATACCATCGGACGGTATATTAAATTCATCAGGCACGACATGAAAAATATGTGAAATTGTATGATTTGGTAAATAAATGTTTAGTTGTATAGTGCCAAAAGAATTTATCGGATCATCGGTTACTCCCTTAATTATAATTTGATCGAAACTGTTGATCATTATATTTTTATTCAATGCTCCAATCTTAATAACAGAAATATCGGCTTGGGTGTCGACCAGAAAAGATGTGTGTTTATCGAGAGTATTATCGCATTTTAGTGTTATGTAATCAGAATAATTAAGATTGAAGGAGTATACGTTTTTTGTTTTTAATCGTCGAGTACTCTTTGAAAATTTATGGTTTGATTCTCGTTTGTTTCCCGCCGGTCCATCGACGGGACCTGGCAGTTTTCCGAATTGGCAACACGCACAGAACGTTCATTTTGGTTATTTCGATAATTATTGGAAAAATTATTTTTACCACGACCACGACGATTGCCACGAAAACCTGAATTATTATGCCAGTTAGAATTAGAATTATTACGCCAATTGTTGTTATTGTGATTATTGTTCCAATTATTAAAATTTTGATTGTTACGGTAAGAATAATTGCGATCATTACCACGATTTCTATTTTGATGTTGA
>NW_022197971.1:0-3217 GCF_009176525.2 Contarinia nasturtii | reverse complement strand
TTTGGCCGAAGCAAAATATATTCCGATCAATTTTCACCAGAGTATTGCTCAGCGCTGCTGCCATCCACAGCATATTAAAATATCTTGCTGAGAATGCATCGTCCGTTGCATGCGAAGGTACGTTGCAGTTTTTACATCACAGCGAACAACAATACATGCATTGTTCTCTATACAATCGTTTGAATGTTTTGAGTCACATAATCGTGAAGAGAACAATGCATGTATTGTTGTTCGCTGTGATATATAAACTGCTACATACATTCGCATGCGACGGACGACGCATTCTCAGCAAGATATTTTAATATGCTGTGGGTGGCAGCAGCGCCGAGCAATACTCTGATCTTCACAATAAATGTAATCATATCGTTCTAAGATTTTTTTGAAGAATTTCGTAAAACTTTTTTCTTAAAGAGACTCAATTCTTGAGTTTGAATTTTCAAAATAGATTTCATTATTTTTTTAAAGTAATTCGATCTTACTTTGAATTTCGAGAAAGTTATCCAAATTTTGCACTTTAAAAAAAAAAAAATTCACCAATTATCGAAATTCAAAATGAAATCGGTATTTTGAAGACTTCAAATTTGTTTATTAATTGAAGTTCTGAATTCTGGATATTTTAACCTGCCTTGACGGCTGTTGGCACCCCGAAGATTCGGGAAGTTTTCTTGCATCTCTATATTCTATTCAGGTGCGACTCTTGAAAAACTAAAACCTTATCTCGGTATCTCATTATTAATTCACAATTTTGTCTCTGCTTTGACATTAGATACATTTTGATTTTGAACCATATACAGGGTGCGCCATAATAACTGTCCCTTTTTTTCAATCGTTTGTTTTAATACTCAAATGTCTTGCGATTCACTCTGTCGTTTACCGTTATGTTTATTGGTGTTTACTCTAACTCTAATGATACTGCGCATTTATGTACAGTGTCTGTATAGCTTGCGATAAGAATGGATGTGAAACGTCAACTGGTACTAAATTTGCACAAACGGGGCTTGAGACAAATTGATATTTTTCGACAGCTACAAAATGAAAATATCAACTTGAAATTTGTAAAGCGCACAATAAAACGATACAAAGAACGTGGCAGCGTTGATATATTGAAGAAAACTGGACGAAAAAGATCTGTTCGTACCAAAAATCTCATCAAACGAGTGAGAGAGAAAATTCGCCGAGAACCTCGAAGAAGTGGACGAAAGTTGGCTCATGAACACAAAATCAGTGAAACTTCAATGCGACGAGTTTTGGCAGAAGACCTGAATATGAATCCATTCAAAAAATGTCGACGACATGGTCTCACAATCAAAAATAAACAAGCCAGAAAGCAAAGATGCAAAGAGTTGTTGCGCCGGCACGCAAACTCAAACATTGTTTTTTCAGATGAAAAATTGTTCCTTTTACAGCCAAGCCTCAATTCGCAAAATGATCGTGTGTACGCAACATCAATCCTTGATATTCCCGAAGATAAAAAAACCATCGAACGATTTCAAAATGTTCCACAATTGATGGTTTGGGCCGCCATGTCGGCCGACCACAAATTTCCACTGGTTTTCGTCGAAGAAGGCGTAAAAATCAATGCCAGAGTATATATTCGAGAAATATTGCGTAAAAACTTATTGCCACAGTCTCAAAGACTATTCAGAGGTGAACCATGGGTATTTCAACAAGATGGTGCACCCGCACATCGTGCAAATACGACACAACAATGGCTACGCACGAATTTGCCTGATTTCATTGACAGAGACTCATGGCCGCCATCGTCTCCTGACTTGAACCCGCTCGATTTTTTTGCTTGGGGATACATGTCGTCGAAGCTCAATGATCTGAAAATTACGAAACGAACCACTTTGGATGCATTCAAAAAGAAAATAATAAAAATTTGGAACGAAATTCCCATTGATATGGTGCGTGCCGCGTGTCAATCGTTTTCGAAACGTTTGCGTTTGGTAATCCGAGAAAAGGGGGGAAGAATTAAAGTCAAAGGCTGAATCATAATCTCTATACCTCATTCTTATATCGAATAAAATTATATCTCGATTTGATTCAAATTTCTGTGTTTTTTGGCTAGAAATAAAAGGGACAGTTATTATGGCGCACCCTGTACAAATTTTAATTTAAAAAAAAATTCCATTGAAAACAGATCAATTTGGCATTTGGCAATGAGCTTCGTGAAAATGTGCTTAATCAAATAAATAAACTTGAACGGCGTATAATTGCACTTGATACAGTTCTGTATAATGCATCACAGGATGCGAACGAAGAAAACAACTATATAAAGTTTTTGGAAAACGAAATCAATACCTATTTTTATCCAGTGACCGGCGGTTTAGAGGCTTTATATCAAAGATATGTACGATGTGCAGGTTCTTTTGATGCCACTTCTTCGGGCTATATACAAGCACAAACATCAAAACAAGTCAAACGAACTCTTCAAGGGAAAATCCAGCAATTTGAAGCGGGACTTGTGTCGGGATACGGGCTAGATACATACATACATCTCGTAGATGCCACGCTTACTGAACTTGAGCAAGCAAATAGTTTATTCTATCAGATGTTTCATTTGGCGGTATCGCAAACATATTTTGAGGATCTTGTGCGTGAGTGGGCCGCTTTTAGAAATAAGATTGTTCTGGTAACAAATAAGATTAATACGAGTAAAAAAACAAAATGTCCCAACTTGAATGCATTTGTAACATTTATCAACAGTTAATGATGTCGATGAATGAATTTTTTAATGAAAATAAGCGATTTAAAAACTTTTGAACATTTTGCAATGACCATGTTTTGTTTTTTAATTTTTCACACAATCAAATACACCATACTATTTCTATCAGCTTTCAAAGCGAAATTGGCACAACTAAATGTGGCAATTGAATAAAATTTGTTCGTTCTTTCTAGTGTCGATGGAATCACATTTTATTGGTGGACAAATCAGAGCCGTTAGAGCTCTGAATAAGACTTTTTTATTGTTTCATACCTAAATGCCTCAAATACACTTTATAAGCGGCCGTATACTACGTTATAGCTAAATGTATCATTCAAAAAACACTTCACGAAATTCAACTCCTCTAAAATTTTGCTTCAATACTTAAAACTCTGCTATTTATAATTCAAAATTTTCACATTTTTTTTTTTCAATTCTTTCCCACAAATCCAGAGCTGTCATGGATAATGGTATGTGTCGACGTGATGCAAAGCTACGTCGTCGTTGGAT
>NW_022197970.1:125-1106 GCF_009176525.2 Contarinia nasturtii | reverse complement strand
TTATACGTAGGTTGCTCCATAATTTTTTTTAAAATGGTACTTATAGTGTTGCCCGATGTAAACCATTGTCATATTCGTAAAGTTTGATGTTTTGGTATGTATTCGTGCCCTGAACCTTTTGTCGTACGAACGCTATTTGTATTGTTTACAGTGACTGGTAAACTGCGACTCAACAAAAAAATGAATTTTACACGTGAAGATTTTCGTAAAATGATTTACTACGATTTTCGAAGTAAATTATCTCAACAACAGTGTTTCGATCGACTTCATTTGGCCTTTGGCAATGAAGCACCAACCCTTCAGACAATTTATAACTGGTACCGAGAATTCCGTTGCGGTCGTAGTTCGCTCAAAGACGAGTTTCATACAGGTCGTCCAAAATCGGCTGTTGTGCCACAAAACATCGATGCTGTCAGAAAACTGATTATGGAAGATCGTCATGTGACCTACCGTGAGATTGAGGCATCTTTGGGCATTTCATCCCACAGCATACATACAATTTTGCATGAACATTTAGCCGTAAAAAATATTTGCTCTCGTTGGATCCCACATAAATTGACCGATGAACAAAAAATGGCTCGTGTGAGTTGGTGTAAAGAAATGCTCAAGAAATTCAATCGTGGTGCTTCAAAAGACGTTAATAAAATCGTCACTGGTGACGAATCGTGGATATATGCCTATGAGCCCGAAACGAAACAGCAGTCGACTGTATGGGTCTTCCAAAATGAAGATAACCCAACGAAAGTTGTTCGAGCAAGAAGCACTTCGAAGCGAATGGTCGCCTGTTTTTTCGGGAGAAGTGGTCATGTGGCAACCGTTCCACTAGAGGATCGTAAGACCGTCAATTCTGATTGGTATACCACCATTTGTTTGCCCGAAGTGTTTGGTGAAATAAGAAAAAACAACCACCGTCGCAAAATAATTCTTCATCACGATAATGCGAGCTCTCACACATCTTTTCAAACTACTCGATTTTTGACC
>NW_022197970.1:0-115 GCF_009176525.2 Contarinia nasturtii | reverse complement strand
TGCAAAAGTGTATCGATCATCTCGGGGAATATTTTGAAAAACAATAAAACCATTTTCGACAAAAAACAACTGTGTTATATATGTTTTTAAAAAAAATTATGGAGCAACCCTCGTA
>NW_022197969.1:0-10705 GCF_009176525.2 Contarinia nasturtii | reverse complement strand
GTACGGCGGTTAGCTCAAGACTAAACTTAATGCATTTATTCTCATCAAGTCTTTGCAATCATTTCATTTTCAATCGAATTTGATTTTAAGCATGCCAAATATCCATTCAAATACGTTCATTGGGTTCACTCCAAAAATTCAATGGTGATAACTATTTTGTTCGATCTGTTCGAAATGTATAGGATGATCGACGTCGAACCTACCCCTAGAAGTGACTTTTTGGATATTTTTTTTCCAAATGGATCTGTTGGTGACAATGTCACAACAACATAAATGTTGTCTCTTCCGCTTACTAAGCAATCATAATGTTATTTCCGTAGTTTAAGTTCATTTTGTATCTATTAAACGTTTGTATTTCTTGTTTATATTCATTGCACTTCTTGTTTAGTATTTAAGCATTTTCGTTACTATATAAACCATATGTAAATTGTAATTAAGTTCCATTAAAAAGAAATTGACTATGCCTACAAGTCATTCCGCAGTCTCTTGTGTTTTAATTATTTCTTCGTTTTACTAGAGTAAACAGGATCGATTGCCGGTAATTTTGCAAATACACATCCAAAAAAATTGAGCCAATCTATAAAACTGAATCGAGCAACTTTTATTCCGCATGATTTTAATATCATTGGTTATCATGGAGTCTTCACTTAACTTCCATATAGTAGTGTCTTGTTTAAAAACGTTTTTAAATAAATAGGTGCTGTGTCATTAACAAGCACTTCACTTCACTTTTGGACACCATAGTGCCAAGTCATAATTCGTATTTGTATTATTTCATTCCTTTTCTTATTACATTTCATTTTTGCAACAGCGCATTTGCAACATGCTTGCGTACATATTTAAGCAAAAAGTGAGAGTCGTATCGCTGAGCATTATGTGCTATCACGATGATTCTTTTAAACTTATCATCTAATGTATCTAAGTAGTTCATTCACGACATTTTTAACAGCATTGATGTGCAACGCATAGCATTACTTCATGCTCTTTTTTCACTGGATCATTATCGTTCAATAGTTTTGATTGGAAACATTGAAAATCATAAAACCATTTATTACGTGCAATAAAATGTTCATGGTGAATAGGCATTTCGTCTTTGCATATTTTGCACCATTTCAGTCCACAAACGTGATCTGATTTTTTTTGACGGTGTATGGCATACAGCAAGATTCACACATTTTAAATTTGGCACATATGTTATTCAATAAATGATTTTGAAAACATTTAGCATTAGAAAATTCTCTTTTACATAAACTACATTTTAATGGTGATAGTTTTTTACATGAAGGTGATTGGAAACATTTATTACACTTGACTCTACATCTTCTATGTCCTAGACTAGTAGAATATCCAATGCAACAATAATTGCAGAAGCAAGCAGTAGCAAATGCTGCTGTTAGACCTAAAATTGTATAATACTGACTGTCGTCTAGCAGTAAATTAACAACAAATTAATAACCATCGTGGCAGGCTTTAAAATAAATAGTGATACCATCGCGACTAGAATAAACCACTAACCTATAATAGTATAATAAGGACCGAGATATTGTTGAAATTGAATAGTTTCATCAATTCCACCACCATATGGTAAATTGACATTAGCGTTCAAGCATAATACTTGAGCTTGTGAAATTAGCTCATTATAATTGCCAGAATAGGTTTAATAATTGAATCTATTGATGTCATTTGTTGAGTGACACTGCCAAGCACAAACCATAATCTTTAGGTTTGAGCTTGGGTGAAAATATTGATCGTTCATGAATTTTGAAATAACGATCAGTGGACTTTCCAATATGGGAGCTACGCCCATAACCTACTGGAATTCTAACATGATTGTTATCTGTGAAAAAAGTGTATTACTCTGTATTAATTTTTCAAGATCGCAAAGTAACGACTCTGCGCTGTATTGGGCAAATGGCCTAAAACTAACATAGAAGTCGTAGTTATTAAAAATAGAGCCTACCCTATCTCTGGCGCCAATATTGAGTTCTTTTTGGATAAAATCTAATAATCGTGAAAAACATAATTCTAGCCATACATTAATATCGGTAATCTTAGGTTGGTTGAATTTCACTTCTGACCTGAGTCCTGTTGCGTTAAGATTTTTATAACATTTCGATGGCATAGAAAGTACGTTAATTAAACGATTGAATTATTATCGTCAGTTCCATTTACGACACCCATTCCCATTCCCATATAATCATTATCGTTGTTTCATCATAGTTTATTTCAATTTCATTAGCGACGTCTTTTCCCATATAAACATCGATGTAACCAGAATTACCGTTATCATATTCCTAAATCAGTAATGTGCGAAGGGGGAGGGTAGGGGGGGGTTTACCCCCCCCTGTGATTTGGATGTGAAATTTTTTTTCGCGAAAATTATTCGAATTTGCTAGGGTTTTTGATTCTAAAAGTGAAGACCTTTTTTTTTTTTTTTTTTAGCTCATCAAAGTAGAAATTTGAGGAGAATTCTTTCAATTTCCTAGGTTTTTTGGTTCAGAGTGAATTTTTTCTGATTTGCTTGGGTTTTTCGCGGAGAAAATTCTTTCGATTTGCTAGGGATTTTCGCCTCAAAAAGTGACTTCCAAAAAAAAAAAAAAAAAAAAACGAAAATTTGTCTGATTTGCTAGAGAAATTTTTGGTTTCGAAAAACCACCCCCCCCTGAAAAATTTTCCTCGCACATTACTGTCCTAAATATATAAGTTTTTCTAAGCTTGAAAAATCTTTAAATTTTCTACTAAAACGTCAACTATGATATGCGTACACGGGGATTGTGAATTTACGTCCTGTACTTTAAGTAAAAAAATTCAAATTCTGTTATGAATTTACACCCTGTATATTTCATTTAGAGGAGAAAAACAGAGTTCGGCTTCGCCGTGTTTGCTGTTCCATGTATTTTGTTGTTGTTTTTTTTCTTCGCTTATATTCCATATATGCAGAGAGAAAAATACAACAGTATCAGGGTTAAAATGATAGCTCATTCTACATGAAGTCTTCATCGGAATCAGTTATTAATTCACATATTCAACAATCTATCATCAACAATTTTAAGGTATTATCTCATCGAAAGTGCTGCGCAGATTTCCATAATATCAACGAAGAGGAAGAAATCATCAATCAAAAAGTGTATCATTAATACCTTTAAAGCATTCAAAAATTGTTTTTCTGGCCAAAGTTCAAAAAGCAGTGAAGTTAATCAAGCAGAAATGAAGTCGATTCTAAGTATTAGAAGTCAAAAATACGTATTTGAATCATCTTCAGCGAAATTTATAATTCTAAACATTATTTTTTTTGTCATTACTGCTTAAAGCGACATTTTTTGCTAATATAAGTTAAATTCAGTAATTAAATGGTCCAAATGTTTGTCATTATTAGAAATCATTCAGTACGTTTTGCAAACGTAGCATAAAAATTACTTTAAGAAATATTATCAGATTTCAAACAATTGTTTTTTTCTCAAGTTTATATTGTATCAATTAAATTATTGTGCCGCAAAAGTTATAATTACCTTCAATTATATAAAAAAATTCAATCAAATGTCAATAGTTAATTAGTTTAAGAAGGAAAAGGCTTCGGTCACTCGAATTTATCATACCTAAAATTTGTCAAATATCATCGCATCTTTTTTTAGTCGGCAAAATGTTATGAGTCAATTCATCACAATAATAAAAAGACGGTAGTCAAAATACCAAACATTATATCTATTTGCTTTAGATAATCAAATTATATGTCAAGATTGTATGTTGTTTGTATTTAAATCATTTCCGATATCATTTGCTATAAAAATTAAAATCAGTCTAGTCTTTAGCATTGACTAGTGTGTTTCATGAAGCTGAACTATTCTCAACACATCTTCTTTTATCTATATCGTTGCACAATTGTGTCATAAAACAAAAAAAAGCCTCTTCACTTTTATATTTTTACTAATAGTAAATTAATTTACTGAACAGAGTCACTGTTTTTAGTTGATTTGAATGAAATACAGAATGAACTCATCGTAGATAAAGCTCTTTACCACGGCCACTGGAGTGCGGGAGGGTCGTTCCGAATTTCCCAAAACATTACGCCGCTTCGCCGTCCAGAAATTGATCTTTTTTCACATTCAAGAATATAATCCACTTTCAAAGCACATTGTGGCACAATAAATCTGAATTACATGTCTGGCTTATTGATGTTGTAATAAAATGTAACTTGCTTAAACAGTCAAGTAGTTCGTCATCTCAGATACACGTGGAAAGTGTATATTTTGAAGGAATGGTTAGCCCGAATCTTGTTTGAAATGGTTTCCAGGATGGACGATATTCATCATGTTTCAAATAGCAAAAACCAGTTGACAAAACAATTTTTTTCCACCAGTAATAACCAACCAATAAAGATAGGTCAGAAATTCACTGTTAATGATTTTTTTAAAAGACCTGTTGGTATTTGTTCCAATAATTCTTCATGTTTCAGTGACGATGACTCAGTCGATATTGTAATTTGTAGATAAAAAATTTGTATTTTAAGCTAAACATTATCACTAATTTTAGTTTTATTTATTTTTATCAATCTATGTCTTCAATCAATTTTATGTATTTTCTTTAAAAATTACGTAATTGTCAAGTAAGCGATTTAATATTTAGCGTTTTAAGCACGTATTATTCAGTATATAAGTTGGTTCATTAAATAAATTAGAGCAGTTCTATTTTAGAATCCAACTATTGAGAATGTATTGTAATAAAATCATCTTTTAATAAAAAAAAACTAAATATTCTTTTCAATTAGGAATATATACAAATACAAAATGTGCATTATGTCGAATCAGAAGCAGCCATGAATTATTTGATAAATATTCGAAGAACTCAGTATGTTTTGAAACTTCGTACAGAAAAGATGAAGATCATTTTTGTCGGGCTATTTTTTGTTATTTTTGCAGTTTTTTCCAAGTTTGCTTTGGCACAAAAATGCAACTGCAGTAAGTTTGAAGCGTACTGAAATATTTTTGCTATAAAAAAATTAATCTTTGATTTAAAAAAAGAGAAAATAAGGTACGTGTCGTTGGCTCCCCTTATTATAATACCATTTTTGGAATTTGTGCTCCACAAATCACCGAGCACAAATGGTCCAAGCACGAAAAAATCACGAAAAACGTGTTTTTTGTATGGAATTTTTTTTAAAGCGTGATCTTTTTGGGGAAATCTTTTTACGGGGATTTAGTGCTAAAATATATAACTTTTGTACACTTTAGTCCCATAGGTTCGGACCACAAATGGCTCAAACACGAAAAACGTGTTTTTTGTATGGGCCTAGGGGGAGATTGCGTGCATATAGTCGTGATTTATTGACAAATATTTGCGACACATTGGTTTATATTCGTATACGAATATGAACCACTTTTTTCAAATATGCTAAACGCAAATTATAAGAACAGTGAATAATTGAAACACGTCTGTTTTATTTAAGTGCTCATTAGTGAATGAATAGTTTATTTCATTTCAACATCCTCTCTTGATTTAAATTTTGATTCAAAAATTTTGATCACAAATAACAAAAATGATAACTACAATTGATTTCATTACAATTTCAAAATAAATTCAAGTTATTAGATACATGTCACTTTTTCTCACAAATTTGGAAACATAAACAAACATTTTTTTTTTTTTTTGATTCTAATTAAAATAAAAAAAGAATGATTGAACTTCATCGTTTATCCACATAGCTTCTAGCGTATATTTGGAGATGCGCCCGATGTCGTATTTGCAGTTTTTATTTGGTACGTTTTCTTGATGCGTCTCTTTAGGCTGTTGAACGCATATATAGCCAGCTTCAATATTTCCGCTATAACCAAAATATACGTGGCGTATAGCAGCTTTTGGTTGATCAACATCTGGTTATGAGTATCGGCCGCTTCCTGGATAATAATGTTATTATTTACTTGTCCATTCGTGTCGACTGTTTTCACTTCGATGTTTTCCTCGTCAGAACCAAACCAGCCCATTATGATGTTTGTTTAGACTTAAATTGCGAACGATGTTAACTGTATGAAGTTCAATTTCGTACTGTGTCCATGAATTTGTTTCTTACTTACTAATACAAAAATTGATAAGTTCACAATTTATGACAAAATTCAACCAAATGATTTTACAATTTTGTGCGCGTTACAATAATTCATATTCGGTTTCGATTAAATTCTAAAATTTTGCTTACGTCGATTCTATATAAAAATAAAAAAATAGAAGAAAACATAAAGAAAAATGATTAGTTGGTTTGTAAAATTGAATACGCTTCATAAAATAAAATATAAAATTTTTGATACGATTATTCAATCAAACCCATGTTTTCGCGACAAAATTTTGTTTTGCTGATATTCACCGCCTTTGTCAGCATATCTGCTGTCATATGTTCGGTTTGTACATAGTCCAATTTTATGGCACCATTCATCACTTCCTGTCTTAAATGATGAAATCTTATGTCTATATGCTTGCTTCTTGGCCTGAATGCCTCGATATTCCCCAAGTTTATTGCGCTTTGATTGTCGCAATATACCGTAGTCGTTTTCATGTTTTTTTCATCAATTTCACGCAGTAATTGTTTTACCCATAAAATTTCTCTTACAGTCGATGAGAGGGCTATGTATTCGGATTCCGTAGATGATAGAGCAATAATAGATTGACGCTGACTGCACCAACACACTGCCCCATTGCTCATCATCAGTACAAATCCAGTACAGGAACGACGCGTGTCTATGTCTGCTCCCCAATCAGCGTCGCTAAACGCAACCAAATCATTAAATCTTCCTCTCTGAAACCGCAAACTCAAATATATTGTCCCACGTAAATAACGTAAGATACGCTTAACAGCTTTCCAATGAGGCTCTGCATGCTTAGCGTTGAATCTGCTCACGTCATTCACAGCATACGCTATATCTGGGCGTGTTGCCCCGGACAAATATAACAACGATCCAATTACCTCCTGATATGGTACTTTACCAACCAATGATTTTTCTTCCGACCACATTTTTACCGATAATTTTTGATTCAGATCTGACGGCGAATCTACTGGCTTGCAATCCTTCATACCAAATTTCTCAAGAATCTGCACGATGTAATGCGATTGATTCAATTCGATGCACTCATTTTTTTGATTGATATTGATTCCAAGGCAACTTGATGCTTCTCCCAATTCTTTCATATAAAAATTTGTGTGCATGATATGTTTCAATTTTTTCAGCTCCGCTTCATCACTATAAAAAATTAAAAAATCATCTACATATACGGCAATAATGATATTAATATCTTTTTTAGAAGATAAACTCTTAGTAAATCCATGTGATATTAATACGTTGTTTAGCTTTTGGTTCCACATACGGGAAGCTTGTTTTAGTCCATAGATGGCCTTTTTTAGAAGATAAACTCTATCTGTGCCATCCCCAAATTCGTCGGCCTGATCATGAACACCGTTTCTCTTAAGTCCCCCTGCAAAAATGCAGTCTCCGCATCCATTTGGAATATTTTCAGTCGATTTTTAACTGCCATGGCTATCAACATTCTTATGGTTGAATGTCTAACTACTGGAGAGAAGGTTTCATTGTAATCTGTACCATACCTTTGTGCGAATCCTTTTGCAACTAATCTGGCTTTATAACGGATCACAGTTCCATCTCGGTTCAGTTTTTTCTTGAAAACCCATTTTGCAGTAATCGCTCTACCATTAGGAGGAAGTGTGGTTAGTTGCCAAGTTTCGTTTTTCTTGTGGCTGGCCATCTCCTCAAGCATCGCCCTTTTCCAATGAATGCTTTCTTCACTCTCTAATGCCTCTTTCGAAGATGCTGGTTCAGAACTTAATAAAGCAAAACGTGTTATTTGAAATGGTTGAAACGGTTTTCTTACTCTGTTTAATGCACGAGTTGGGGTTATGTTATCCATTCTTGCTCTAGTTTTAAATGTTACATCAGGACTGTCATCCACTTGTTGGTCCTCAGCATTTACACTGGTTGACTGATGTTCGTCGGTCTCCACTTCTAAATTATCTGAAATATGATTAGAAACCATTTCATGAAAAATCACATCTCTACTTATTGTGATATCTCCCCTTTCGTTCATACACCTATACGCTTTCGATTTCATATCATAGCCGACAAATGTCATTTCAACTGATTTTGCATCCAGTTTCTTACGTTTAATTTTTGGAATGTGTACCATAGCTCTACATCCAAATAATTTCATTTTACTGTTATCCACTCCCACGCCAGTCCACAATTCAATTGGAGTCTTATAATTCAATGACGAATTTGGTAAACGATTTGCAACATAGCTTGCCATATTACAAGCCTCAGCCCATACTCTCTTGCTCATGTCAGCATCATATATAAAGCAGCGCACTTTTTCTATAATAGTACGGTTCATTCTCTCCGCCACTCCATTCTGCTGTGGTGTGTACGGAGCAGTAAGCTGTCTTGTAATGCCATTCGATTTGCAGTAATTATCAAATTGTTTTGAACATATCTCTCCACCATTCGAAGTGTGATTATTCTTTTGCCGGTTTGATTTTCCATTTGTTTCTTAAATTCAACAAATCTGTCAAACGCTTCATCTTTATTTTTCAAAAAATAAAGAAATACCATTCTGCTGTAGTCATCGATAAATGTTAACATATATCTTGCTCCGCCAAACGAAACATTTTCCATTGGCCCTGCTATATCAGAATGTATTAGCTGCAAAATTTCTTTTGATGATGTGTTGCTTTTTGGAAATGGAAGCCTACATTGCTTTCCTTTTGCGCATACTATACAATTTTTTATTTCAGTATCGTCGTCTTTGAAATTAATGCCGTAAGTGGGATCGTTTTTTCATGCGAATTAAGGTTTGAAAGTTCGCATGTCCCATTCTTCGATGCCAGTACATTGCAGTATTTTTTGAGCTAGTTGCGCTAAAACAATATTTATTTTCAACGCAATAAACACCATTCTGCTCCTGACATTGCAAAATAATTTCATTACTCTGATTTCTTACCGTGCAACCGTTTTTGTCGAAGAATATCGTGTTTCCCTTCTTCACCATCTTGCTGACTGACAATAAATTCACGGCCAGCTTAGGCACATGTAACACTTCATCAACCGTGATTTCATGTTTACCAGTTGATATAATTGTTGATCCAATCGACTTAACTGGAATTATTTCACCATTTGCAGCAGTAATCGGAGGAGTAGCAATATCAGCTTTAATTTCATCATCAACATTACTATGGGACATATGACTGCTTGCACCACTGTCTACAAACCATTTATTTTCAAATGCAGATTTTGAAGTAGACAAAAATGCACTAAATGCATTATTTGCAATTGCATTTTTGTTGGATTTCTCTTTATCCGTATTTTCTCTTTGTGGGCACGTTTTGCTCAAATGTTGAGTAGACTGGCAAATAAAACATTTGCGCTTACGTGTATGTTTTTTCTTTGCCTTGTCGTTCTTTTTAAAATTCATATTCTTGGTAAACAATGCATTTGTACTCGCGTTATTCTGTTCACACAATTCCAATAACTTCATCTTAATTTCATCGGATGTTGACTTTTGATTTGCGCCCAAACTCATCACAAATGATTTATAGTCTTCGCCTAGGGGCTTTTATCTTCAAATGTATACGATTTATACTGTAAATAGTGAACTATATTGCAAAATCATCTGTAATACGCGCAAATAAATGTGCATAACTGCATATATTTGGTGTATATTTCGTGTATATTTCGTCTATGGCATGTTTTTTCATTCTCTTTTGTGCGGATCTTCTTCGATTCTGTGTAGCTATACTGTGTGTTTGTGTACACTGCAGTTTGAAATACATCTTATTCACTGGTATAGGCGAGAAATTTTAATCGTATATATGATGAATAGGACGTGAATATTGTGTATAAATTTGTATGAACGAATGATGAAAGCCCCTAGGTCTTCGCCTAATCCAACCAACATAAATGAAATTATCCATTCCTCTCCAACTGGTAGTCCAATATTTTCGAGTTTTGAAACTATATTCATAACATTTCCGATATACGTCTCCATCGTGTCGCAATTTTCTAATCGATTAGTCAGAACATTTTGCAGTAATGTTACTCTTCTCATATAGCCCTTATCCTCGAACAGTGAATGCAATTTTTGCCAAACTTCCAATGGGGTGTTGCACTTTCTCACATGTGCAAACAGGTTTTTATTGATGCTAAGTACTAATATCGCTTTGGCTTTGCTTAATTTTGTTGCATTAGTTTCCACTGCATTCGATTGAGCATCTGTTTGATTGGATGCCGATGCTGTCGTCGTTTGTGGGGCAACCTTAATACAATTATTAAGTTCCTTTATTGTTAAATAATTTTCTATTGAAAACGCCCAATCATGAAAATTATCGCTGCCGCTTAATCTTTCGATATTAAAATCTGATTTAGAACTCATGTCTATGTCACTACCTGAATTTTCACTACTTTCTGAATTTTCACCACTTTCTGAATTTTCACTTTCGAATATTGAACTACCGGAAACTTGAAGTAAATTCAGTGTATTGTCCGTTGGAACAGTTTTAACATTCACCTTTTGTGAATTGTCCATTTAAGTACTATGGTAATATGAATGATTCACTAGACTCTATTCACATACACATATTCAAGTAATCTGAAACTTCGCTTTGCTACCAGAAACGCAAATTATAAGAACAGTGAATAATTGAAACACGTCTGTTTTA
>NW_022197968.1:0-3206 GCF_009176525.2 Contarinia nasturtii | reverse complement strand
AATATCTTCCATATATAGTGGACCGATATAGTATAGATATCGACACTATTTAGTGCTATTTCTATATATTATGGACACACTGGATTTTTGTAATAAGAAATCTCTTTTTTTTTTAAATATCTATATTATCTGAGGAGTTCCGAGGAAAAATGTTACGTAGAAAAGTTCCGCGAAAAAATGTTCGGGAGCTAAATGAGATCATAATGATTGAGATTCATGAATTTGTCAAATAATTTGGCAAAAACGCGAAAATTGAGATACGCTATTCATCATTCTCATACACTGGCACAATAGTCGTCATCAGAGAGGGTACAATATACACTCAACATTCTGTTTTAGGAAAGTCAAACTTTTGAATAAATCTATATTTCCTCTGTAAAACCTACTACCTACCAAATGTTATTTACCATTTCTTATTCAGTACATTCCGATAGAAAAAGGTTAATTTTATGGTCCTCGACAAAAAAAAAAAAAACCAAATCAACTTTCAGCCTATTTTTGATCTTTTGAACAATAAACATGATAATTTTGGTCGGCCATCATGGTTCATGGTAGTCTGATTAAACCAAGAATAGTTTCATTTAACGTTTTATAGTTTTTGTGTTCTTCCTCAGTTGTAATATCACTTTGAATATTTATAGCAAATAATAAAATTACAAGAAATTTTCGCAATACAATTATTGTTAATATTATGGACTTTCGAATATAATCTAGCTGATAATAGGTTCAAACGTAAAGTTATTAAGCAGCTACTCGACATCTGTCTATGTAGATTTATAACTATTTTTATATTTATACACTTTTCATCCGTGACATATGACATTGAGTTGATAACTAAAGGCATATTTCAAGTTCAATATCTTTACGATTATTAAAAACGAATTGTATGGTTATAGATAGTTTTTTCTTCCATGCACAATTAAAAAAAAAATTTAATAAGAAGTGAAAGAAAATAAGGAATAAACTGTTTTATTCGCAATTTTATTATTTGTTTTTATTTATGCCGATTTTATTAAAAACATTTTTTTCAGTTTGAAAATACCCAATACATCAGCATACGTAAAACTATTCAATAGAAGAAAAAAGTGATTAAAATCAACAAGAGTTGCTCTGGGTTTTCCACCAACAGATAATATTGAGAGTCGACGCTTCTGTTCTTTCTTTGTTAGTCAGCTAAATTATTGATTGATTTCTTAATTCTTTTCGAGGCAAATAAATTGAGATTGCTTAAAACTACTGTGCGGGTTTTTCCTGACCATTAGTGGAAATTACCACAAATACATATTATATTTATTGATAATAAAGATTAGAACAGACAATTTTGATATAAATTGTGCATCAAATTCAATTGAAATCAGTCTATACGAAGCGTTCAAGCCGGTAAGACATCAGTAACCGTCTGTAACAAGTCAAATCAAAGTAAAATACTGTCATACAAATCAATTGGACAATATGGTATTCAAATTAAAAATCGTGTTCGCAGTAGTTTTGCTCGCTGTATTTTGTATTTCGATTAATACGGCACACGGTGAACCGAAAACAAACACGATCCAAGACTTGGAGATGTTTGAGACAGGCTCAAATCGAACGAAGCGACAATTGGAGACTGTTCTTGCTCTTGGCGGGGGACTGGCAGTGAATTTGATTGGCCAATCGATAAAAAATAGTAATGAGTGCAGTAAAACGGCAGGATGTAACAAGGGTTACTGTTGGGCTTGGTGCGGAGTGCAGCTTGATGCTGGCGAATGGTGTTATACAACCAGAACATATTCACAAAGTCACGATTTTGTTACGTGTAATTCGGATTCAGACTGTAATCCATGCTGGAAATGTGGTGGACCGTGCGCATTATTTTAGTCGCTGAATAAATTTGTCGAATAAAAGTACTATAAAGTAAAACTATATGAAGTATTTCTTTAGTACATTCAATAAAAAATGTTTCATATAAAATTAAAGAATTTCTTTTTTAAATCGGTGAAACTCAACATACAAATAAACATTCTTTCAGTCTAAGAAAAAAATTCAATATCGAGGTGATCTGAAAATTTATTGATTTGAATTTTCAATTATCTTCTGTTAGCTGACTTTATATTTTCAGAAGATTCCGAAATGTAATAATAGTATCAGTGCTGGCCGATGTAATAAGTATGTAAGTCTTGATGTAAGTAACATTATTAGAAATAAGTAAATAAGAAAGCCGTTCATTGGGCGACTCGGGGCGACTGATGTGGTCAGTTTCTATTGAGCAATACAATTTTCAAAATAAAACACACACATAATTTGAGGTAACGGTACTCTTCTTTATTTGCTTCACAAATTTGGTTTTAATTTTTCTTACAAATTCAATGCGAATAATCGATAGTCACTTTCTTTACAACTGATCAATAAAAAAACAGATATAACTGATAAATAAGAAAATAGATATGCTGTTTTCATAAAACTTTTTATGTTTTTACTTAATTTTCCCGCAATGATGATTTGACATTTAGTTCGAATTTGTTGAATTTTTACGCTCCTGTGATGAATCTGTAGAGCAAAAGTGTCATTTTACATGAAAAATCACCAATTTTCCATATAGGTAAAAATCAAATCTTCAGAGTTGCGGCGAATTTTTTTACTACACACGAAGAGTTAGCATTCGGCTTTTTTCTCGCGCGCGCTCGTTTGGTCTTGTATTCCATTCTAAGCACTCTCTCCCATTTTTATTTCAATTCAATTTGATTTAGGATTCGGGAAAAATGGGAGTGAAAAAATGGAACGCAATACTTGATTTTGATATTATTTTTGTAAAATTTTATTATGACGAAACAATATTGATGTTATCATAAAGAGTTCATCATGAGAGGTTTTCAAAGAAGTATCAAAACTCAATTTAAAAGACACATTTTATTTTACGTAGTGGTTTCCAAAACTAAGAGCTACTTCACTTTTTAATCGAGCCAAAATGCATTTAATTAATATTTATTTATTTATTCACCGTCTGATCACAGACTGATTTTATCACAATTATTTACAATATCATTTGCAATGAAACACTACCCGATCGAATACCAGCCGCCAGTCTTTTCGACTTCGGAGCAGCAGATATCGACTGTGTCCATATATATTTATAACACAATTATTCTTAGTCTATTTTACCGAATATTAAATAACAAATTGTCCAATTTAACAATACTAATTCTAAAAATGCTTCGCGATGCTGATTC
>NW_022197967.1:0-3046 GCF_009176525.2 Contarinia nasturtii | reverse complement strand
TGTTGTATCGAAGCACATGCCTTCAATTCGATCTACAATGTTCCATTTTACTAATACGCTATAAACTGCATCAGCAATATTTTGACCAGTTGATGTTGTTATTTTTGGTACTCCAAGGAATTTCGACGTGCCATTGTAACTGACGAGAACTGCGATACGATCGACTTTAGTTTTACCAACTATATCCGGCAAGATTTTTCCATCCCAATGAACTACAAACTTTCCCATATTGCTTAGCTAAAAAAAAGAATTTGCGTTACTCTTCAACAAAAAATAAAAAGAAGCCTGTGAAAAGTCTAGGAGTTAAAACTAATTACACTATCATTAAAAGCAGCCGAAATTTCTGTGGATTCTCTAAGACGATTTTCTTGACGCAAACGATGAATACTTGATCGATTTATTACAAGATTTTCTGTTCGATGGCCCAATGCTTCAGCTGCCGCAATAAGAATATGTACGGCCATTCCATCGCTTACTTTAGCATTGTCAAGTGCCGAAACTAAACGAGATGTGATGAAATTTTTTCGACCTCGTTTTTTAGCTGGTTTGGACACACTTGAGCTGACAGTTTCTTCAGTATCAACATTTGATTCTAGACCGAAATCAGTTGTATTGTCATCATCAATGAGCGACTCGAAAGGTTGTGTTTCATCAGCATCGTCTTCATTTTCCCAATCCATGTGTTGGACGACAGCTATAATTTATTGAAAACTTAACATAGATAACCTAAATACATTTCTAAAAATGCAAAATTACCATTTTGTCGAAACATTTGTTCTTGATGTTTTCTTTTTCGCAATTGCTCTTTCTCTTTTCGCTCATTTGCTCTTTTTTCTTTTCCATATAACTTCATATCAACACCGGCCATGGAGCCTGGGCGACCCTTTTGTCTTTGCATTTCGAGAAACATTTTATCCTCCACAATTTTCATTTGTTTTGAGCATTCGATGCGGAAATGTCATATAAATCATCAAGATTTTCACAAAATGATTCGGCTAACTTGTTTTGAGCGCTTGATCTTTTAGCTGGAACAGTTTTTCGTATGTTTTCCAATCACCATACAATTTCATCAATTTTTCTACACATCTATGGTCCTCGGCAATTAGTATACGTGCTTGTTTCCAAAATATTTTAACTGCATCGATTGCCAATTTTGCACTCTTCTTTGCATCTTTCTGTTTGTCCCGATCAACGAATCTTATGTTATAAAACATGACTTGCAAGACTTGTCTGTTCGACGGGAGTTTCGCGCCAGTAATTTGATGTGAAGTTTTTCCAATCATATCGATATTGTGCAAATTTTCTACAGATTTACGTGTTGTTGCACTTGAAGTGCTTCCAGCAGGTTCCACAGTTGATTTAGATTGTACATCCGACATAATAATTCTTATTTTATTGATAAAAATGGTGAAATACAAAAATTGAATGACTTTGCTTGTTTAATGTGTAAATTACGCAGTTTAATAATGATCCAATATGGTGAGATGGTTTCATGTGTCAAAATGAAATGTATCGCTACACTGTTTACACACCTTAAATGTGTACTAGATTGAATGTGTATGCTTTTTGATAGAAACTGACACTGTCAGCCTGATAGTGGGTAAGAATCAACCATTTGAAAAAAATCGTCAATCCAACTAAAAAATTTCCATTGCTTCCAGCAAGAAAATTTAAATAAAATTACAAAGAACCCAATAAATTTTATTGATAATTGATTGGAAAACATTATATTTTCAATAGAAATACGAAATATTGTTAATTAAATCGATATTCATAATGAAACTACATTTTTTCATTCAAAAATGGCGAAAAAAAATGCATTTTTTCACAAAAATATGGTATTTTCGAGATTTAAAAATTTAGGTTCTTTCCGCTTCTATCAGGAGTTCTCCGATCGGTACCAAATTTTTTCTGTGGTCATTTGGGACCAAATGGAACAATAATCCGAGTTGCGCTTGTTGAAATTCGAACTTGTGCAAAATAAGGACACCCCTAGTTCCATTTTATCCAATTGCAATGTTATTTGGAGTTTTCCTTCATGAGCTCCTTACTTCGTCGTCTGGAAAGAAAAATAATAAAGACGAAATTACTTTAATTGAGTTAAATTACGTTGTGAAAAAATAATAACTCATACACAATGGCAGCGTCAACGCAAGCAGTACGGCAATAACGAATTGGATCCATTTGTTCTCCGCACTCAACGCACAATTTCGTTTTCCAACTCGTAAATTCGTTTTTTCTGTTTGTTATTTTCTTGAATATTTTCATCTAGTGATTTTTTCAATTTTGCAATTTCTGCCGAACTTGAAACCATGGACTTCAATGTTGTTTTGGACTGTTTTATATGGTCTTCGATGGAACGTTCCATAGATGATTTTCTATCTTTCAGTGAGTTGTACAATTTTGCGATTCCATTTAAAAGGGCAACATTGTATTGTTGTACATTGTTAGTTACGATATCCATATGTTTTTCCACGTCATTCTGGCTTTCGTCATATGACGTAGATGAATTTCCTTGTTCCTTCACATTTCCTTGTTTCAGCGATAGGAGATGGTGTACTGTCATCTAAATAATTAGGCAATATTTTAGTTGTTTCGTTGACAGTGTTCTTGGAAGATTGTTTTGTACCAGGTGAAGCATCAATGTTCATCAAATTTTCTTGTAGATTTTCGATGATGGCCGATTTAGTTTGTTTTTCAAATGTATTAAACAAAATGTCACTATTTACATTATATGACTTAAGTCATTGGTTGAGTTGAAAAACAAGGACAGCAAAGCACATCAAAATAAAAAAAGGCTCAACACACTTGAATCAATTTAACATTACAAAGAAATAAGAAGAAAATATAAACGTTGTGCACGCTCAGCTCTCAGAGATTACAGAATAGAGATGGAGAAACAGATAGATGATGATCCAAAGAAATTTTTCAAGCACGTGAATTTCAAAAAAGGGAAAAGTGAAGATCTACCTAATGAGATGACTTATTTAAATGAAAAAGTAAGCGATCAATTGAATGGGTAAGAATAATCATGAGCTCCAAACAT
>NW_022197966.1:0-2741 GCF_009176525.2 Contarinia nasturtii | reverse complement strand
TTTTTACCATGTAAATGCTAAAATTATACCTAAATTAGACGTAGCAATGTGAACTTTATCCTTGAGTCGCATTTGTGCACTGTGTAAATTTTGTATCAATATTTATGATGACAATAATCAATGATTATGTTTTTCACAAGCACAAGCTGTAAAATATAATTGATTAAGATTATAAATCAACACCAACCATTTTTCAGACCCATTCCGCTTGAAAGTATAAAGTTAAAATGAATCGAATTATTGATCAATCTCGACGAGAGAGAAAAAAATGAACAAATATATGGTGCCAATTATTTTTTATTGCTCTAAGGCAATAATAATTGGATTTGATGTTGCCCACTTCTCCATAAAAATGACCATTAAATTTCAGTGCACAACCAAGTTTATCTTCTTGTACGTTTCATTTCATTTGATGCTTGAAATACTTTCTTCGGTCGAAAGCACAAAACAAAAGTCCAGAACACTTTAGTCAGCTAATGTGAGCGCACGGTAATGTGTGGTTGGATGAAAAACTTACTCGGTCGTCCTCACACCACAATCACTGTCCATTGAAGCTAATATAATCCATTTATAATCAAATAAGTGTTATATTATGATATGATACTATGCTCATCAACTCAATTCATCCATTGAAGATGTTGTTTTGAACCACAAAAAAATGAACTATTTTCCATCATCATTGTAAACGATACTGATGTCGTATTGGTTTCACATGGTACGTGATTTTTAGTGTTTGTGAAAAAGAAATCAAAATTCAATTTGTCGGTAGAAACACGTACAAAAATTGTGTGTGATTGAAAATATAGCAAGTAGTACAATGCCATTTTTCTATTGAATAGTTTCACATTTTTGCAACTGACACTTTTCATTTGAATTGATTTTTCACAACGATTAACTTTTTACCAAATCAGACGAGCAAAAGAACAAATTTAAGACTTGAAACATATATGGTTGCGGAAAAATACAAATTTTATTCACATTTTCACCTTGATCTGTCTTTCACATGTCAATAGTTGAAGAATCAACTCAACAAATATTAACTGTATGCCATTATATTTATTGCATTCGCCATTGCTGCGAAACATATTTATAATCAAATCACTCGTGAAAACGATTCCAAAACCGTTCGCTTCTTTGTGAAAAGGAAAAATGAAACATAACACAGAGAGTGGATGGGAATCATCCATTCAAATAAACCCGAACGATATCAAATACTTTTGAGCATTTTATGTTGAGTTGAGAACATTATCCGTACGTCGATTTATTTAACTGCTATCAAAAAATATTTTAGTTTGACTTTATATTGAAAAGAGAACACTTCAAAAACAGAACGAATCCGATGGGAGTGGAATAAATAGAAAGAAATTCTCTAACATGCGATATTCTCCATTATAGTGCTGATACACTTCAAATATGTACACGTGTGACTCTCACTTTTATCTCGGTTCCTGACTCAATCTCTCACTAGCTTTTGGTGTTCTCTCTATTTTTCATGCTATTTCCGTCCTTCATCCTCTTCTATCGCCATTGAATGCATTCAACGATGAAATGATGCTTCGATCAACAAAATATTTTTTACAAATATTTCACCCAACTACCTTTTAACGAAGTAAACGAAAAAAAGGGAAAAAAAACTTTGAACAAAATTTAGTATAACGGATACTTTCAATGTATATGGAATGTGCATTTGATCTTGATTGATTGCAATTGCAATTTATTATTAAAAAGTAGTTTACATTCATGATATGCTTACCATTATTCTTATTGCTATCGAAAAGATTTCCGAACGATAAAATCAATTTAAATTTTTCATCAATCGATTACGGTGAGCATTTTTTTTGTGCGCAGAAAATTTGCATTTTCAATGTACATATTGACCAAACCGGAAATAGAAAGTATGCAATAAAATTTAATACTCTGTATGAATAAGTCCGCTGGGAAAAATATCCATTGAAATGTGTGTTATTGAACTACACAAACATCGTTCACAGGTCAATTCAATCATAGTGCATCACAATCAAAATCAATATAGATCATATCACATTTTCGATATAATGTGTTTAAAAGCTTTTTCGCATAAACATAAACATATTGTTTTATAGCAAACAAACCATTGGAACATGCAAACACAACAGAGAAAGAGAAGACAAAAAGTGTATGTGAGAGAGAAATGGTAGCAAAGAAAAATGTTCCAATTTTGATACAAGATTTATAAATTTAGTATTTTCAAAGGAAAAAATAGATAATGGACGTGATGTGCTTGCAAAATTAATGAAGCCACTTGTCCTGTAATTGAATTATAGAAATTATAATTGAAAATGGACAGTAAAACACGAACACACTCTTTATGTTTACCTTTCTCTTCTTCATGCTTTTTGCTTCAATTAGTCGGTCATCTTGACTTTAATGGATAAATAAAAAAAAAAATCAACCGGAGCATAAAAGTGCGCTCCTTGATTTTTTTTCTCTGTATGCACTGGGCAATTATGTCCGTTGATACCATCCGCGTATCGTACAAAAGTCATAAAAATACTTAACTTTTCTGTGGCAAGCGGTATAAAGTGTATTCTTCCCTGGTTGCTTGTCCGCACATTCGTTTGTTCGTCGAATCTATTTTAATTAATAAAACAAGCCATGGCCATTGCCTTTTCGTTAAATTGATATAAGGTCGGTCGAAATGCCCACACATTTGGTCTCAGATCAATAAACGTTATTGTACATGAATGTAATACATACGCAGC
>NW_022197965.1:1997-3706 GCF_009176525.2 Contarinia nasturtii | reverse complement strand
CTCGCGAAAAAACTGAAAATCAAACAAATAACGACCAGCCCGTATACGTAGGTTGCTCCATAATTTTTTTTAAAATGGTACTTATAGTGTTGCCCGATGTAAACCATTGTCATATTCGTAAAGTTTGATGTTTTGGTATGTATTCGTGCCCTGAACCTTTTGTCGTACGAACGCTATTTGTATTGTTTACAGTGACTGGTAAACTGCGACTCAACAAAAAAATGAATTTTACACGTGAAGATTTTCGTAAAATGATTTACTACGATTTTCGAAGTAAATTATCTCAACAACAGTGTTTCGATCGACTTCATTTGGCCTTTGGCAATGAAGCACCAACCCTTCAGACAATTTATAACTGGTACCGAGAATTCCGTTGCGGTCGTAGTTCGCTCAAAGACGAGTTTCATACAGGTCGTCCAAAATCGGCTGTTGTGCCACAAAACATCGATGCTGTCAGAAAACTGATTATGGAAGATCGTCATGTGACCTACCGTGAGATTGAGGCATCTTTGGGCATTTCATCCCACAGCATACATACAATTTTGCATGAACATTTAGCCGTAAAAAAGATTTGCTCTCGTTGGATCCCACATAAATTGACCGATGAACAAAAAATGGCTCGTGTGAGTTGGTGTAAAGAAATGCTCAAGAAATTCAATCGTGGTGCTTCAAAAGACGTTAATAAAATCGTCACTGGTGACGAATCGTGGATATATGCCTATGAGCCCGAAACGAAACAGCAGTCGACTGTATGGGTCTTCCAAAATGAAGATAACCCAACGAAAGTTGTTCGAGCAAGAAGCACTTCGAAGCGAATGGTCGCCTGTTTTTTCGGGAGAAGTGGTCATGTGGCAACCGTTCCACTAGAGGATCGTAAGACCGTCAATTCTGATTGGTATACCACCATACCACCATTTGTTTGCCCGAAGTGTTTGGTGAAATAAGAAAAAACAACCACCGTCGCAAAATAATTCTTCATCACGATAATGCGAGCTCTCACACATCTTTTCAAACTACTCGATTTTTGACCGGTCAAAAGATCGATTTAATGGGTCATCCACCGTACAGTCCTGACCTGGCACCCAATGACTTTTTTTTGTTCCCAAGCGTGAAGAAAAAACTACGTGGTCAACGATTTTCGACACCAGAAGAAGCAGTTGAAGCGTTCAAAACACACGTTTTGGAGATATCAGTTTCGGAGTGGCACGAATGCTATGACAAATGGTTTCATCGAATGCAAAAGTGTATCGATCATCTCGGGGAATATTTTGAAAAACAATAAAACCATTTTCGACAAAAAACAACTGTGTTATATATGTTTTTAAAAAAAATTATGGAGCAACCCTCGTAAAATCATGCTCAGTTAGATCCCAGCACATCGGACATTTTTTTAAACACCGGTTGAAAGAATATGGTCAATATTGACCAAAGACAGTATGAGATAAATGAACACTGAAGTCACATTACGGATAATATTTTCAATTCCTAAACTGCTTTGTAATGCTGAAGTCCATAGCGATCCAATGCCATAATAAACACCTGGAATGATCTCGTGGTATAAAAATTATGGTGGTGTATATTCAAAACTTCGACTAAAAAAGACCACTTTCTTCATTTTTCTTCATATCCGATATTCTTTGGAATGGTGACTTTATTGACAAAGAATTTCTTACATTATTGCCTAAAAAAAAAAAAAAAAAAAAAAAAAA
>NW_022197965.1:0-1897 GCF_009176525.2 Contarinia nasturtii | reverse complement strand
TAAAATTTAATATTAAATATTAATGATCTTGTCAAAATTTTATGACAATTGGTCTATAAAAAAAGAATTTCTTACATTATTGCCAAAAAAAAAAAAAAAAAAAAAAAAAATGTGACCAATAGATGGCGACACAAATAACAAACCATTCTCGTCACGTTTCATTATTTGAAAATTACTGAACCAAATACGATCAAATATTTGATATACAATTAATATACATTTTTATATTTATAAAGACTAGTGTCTTTTCTGTTTTATTTGTGTTCGACCAAAGCTGTGAAGACATTTCCTGTCCAGAAGACATAATACGAGGGTCACTATTTAAGTTTTTTCAAAAACATATATAAGACAATGGGGTTTCATCGAAAATGGTTTTATTGTTTTTCAAAATATTCGCCATGATGATCAATACACTTTTGCATTCGCTCGAACCATTTGTCATAGCATTCATGCCACTCCGAAAGTGATATCTCCAAAACGTGTGTTTTGAACGCATCAACTGCTTCTTCGGGCGATGAAAATCGTTGACCACGCAGTTTATTCTTCACGCTCGGGAATAAAAAGAAATCGTTGGGTGCCAAATCAGGACTGTACGGCGGATGATCCATTAAATCGATCTTTTGACCGGTCAAATAATCGACTGTTTGATGAGATGTGTGAGAGCTCGCATTATCATGATGAAGAATTATTTTGCGACGGCGGTTGTTTTTTCTTATTTCATCAAACACTTCGGGCAAACAAATGGTGGTGTACCAATCAGAATTGACGGTCTTACGAGCCTCTAGTGGAACTGTTGCCACATGACCACTTATCGCGAAAAAACAGGCGACCATTTGCTTCGCAACACTTCGAGCTCGAACAACTTTTGTTGGGTTATCTTCACTTTGAAAGACCCATACAGTCGACTGCTGTTTAGTTTCGGGCTCATACGCGTAGATCCATGATTCGCCACCAGTGACGATAAAATACTCGGATTTTGAATCACCACGATTGAATTTCTTGAGCATTTGTGTACACCAATCGACACGAGCCTTTTTTTGAGCGATTGTCAAATTATGTGGTATCCAACGAGAGCAAATCTTTCTGACAGCTAAATGTTCATGTAAAATCTTAAATACGCTGGTCGCACTAATGCCCAGGGATGCCTCAATCTCGTGATATGTTACATGACGATCTTCCATTATCATATTTCTGACAGCATCGATGTTTTCTGGTACAACAACTGATTTTGGACGACCTTCGCGGGACTCGTCGATGAGCGATAGGCGACCGCGCTTGAATTCGTTGTACCAATTATAAATTGTCCGAAGACTTGGTACTTCATCGCCAAAGGCCAAATGAAGTTGATCAAAACACTGTTGTTGTGATACACCCAATCGAAAGTCGTAGTAAATTATCGCACGAAAATTTTCACGAGTAAAATTCATTTTTTGGCTGAGACGCAATTTAGATGTCACTGTAAACAATACAAATAACGATCGAATGACAAAACGTTCTGAGAACGTTTATGCTACAAAATGTTAAACTTAACGAATATGACAATGGTTTGCATCGGGCAATACTAAAACATACATATTGAAGAAACTTAAATAGTCGCCTACGTATATTACAATTACAAAAATCCAAAAATGACAACTCGCGAACTGAGAATAAATGCGATCTATGCAACCAATTGATGTCGCATTGATAATCATGCATTTGGTACCGTTCAAAATATTGGCATATTCATGCCAAAACGACGATTGAAGAACGTTTAATTGAATTGTGTGAATTTTTAAGCTATTTTACCAATAAATATTAAAAATATATAAAGATACTTCAAATATTTCATAATTAGATTTATTAAATTCTTTAATTTCAAAATTCATAAAGTGACACATTGTTCAATTTTCTGGCT
>NW_022197964.1:0-5373 GCF_009176525.2 Contarinia nasturtii | reverse complement strand
AAAAATATTGTGAAAATCGATCGAAATTGATAAAACGCTTGATGAATTCTTAAACGACGATGATTAATTAGTCGGAATATCTCCCTTCTGAGTTGTGATGGTCGATTTAAAATACAAATTAATTGCGATTAAGATTCTTTTATTATAATTACGTGTTGTTCGTTTGGCGGCTGAAGGGTAAGAGAGAGAATATACGTGACACATGAAGCACTTCTCTGTGACACAAGTTCGCCGCTTTCCATTGGAAAGTCGCTGTCATGCATTTGACAGTGTTGCCACCGTCACCTCATTCGCTTACAACTCGGCCGTTCTGACAATAAATCGACCTCGATTTGCTTACGATATTTCTCTCCTTCCATTGCATCAGAAATTATACATAACAATTTAACTTAGTCTAAAATACGGTTCGCCGGCAGAGATGCTACCGGCCCAAGTCTTACATCTAAAAGTGTTGCTTTAGTTTCATCATTTGCTTCGGGCATACAATCAAAATCTGGCTCAAGCCATAACTTAAGTTTTGATGCTTCAAGTACACCATCGTAAGGTAATTGCGTAATTTGACAATTTTCAATGTCACGAATCACATATCTATCATTCGGTAACTTTTTGTGTATCCCATAAGGTCCGCGGAATTTTTGAATTAATTTTTTATTAGCTCCCACTGACGTATCAACATTTTTAATGACTACATAATCACCAACTTTAAATTCAATAGCTGGCCTATGATGTAAACTAAAATATTTCTCATTGGCTTCTTGAGCTTTTTTAATATGTTCCAAAGCCTGGTCACGAATCTCAGACAAATTGACACTTTCATCCACTCTTTTCTCTAAATGTTCAGTTAATTCATCAATAATACTACCCTTCTGTGATACTCCGAACAGAAGTACTGCAGGTGAAAATTTTGTAGTTGCATGCACCGAATTATTAATGGCATATTCAATCTCCGGAAGTTTTTTTGACCAATCAGCATGACTTAAGGGTTCTGATAACTTGGCTAACATAGGGGCAAGCACACGATTTACCCTTTCAACTTGGCCATTTGCCCTAGGGGACGCAGTTGCGTTTTGTACCTGCTCTATATTGTTTTTCTTCAGGAAATTCGTAAATTCGGCAGAGGTAAAACACGTTCCTCGATCATCAATGATCCTATGGGGGCGACTATAGTTACTGAAATAATGGTTTTCTAAAGCGGCACACACTTCTTTAGCACTAGTAGTTGCCGCCGGATACAGTTTGACAAATTTTGTAAATGCGTCAATGACTACCAGAAGATACTTTTTCTTGGACTGAAGCGATGGAAGGGGGCCTAAATGATCAATATGTATCGTATGGAAAGGTATTGGTTTTTTAGGTATGCTATGCAAAGTCGCATTGTTGCTATGTGCAGAAGCCGAATAATAAATGCACTTCAAACAGTTTCTAATAAAATTGTTTACATAAGATTTCATATAAGGGAACCAATAGTGTTTTTTAATTGCAGAGCAGCATTTATCGGAAGCTAAGTGACCCAATTTTTCATGAACATTGCGAATTATATTGTTGATCATTTCGGAAGGTACATAAATTTGCCTATGTCCTGCAGGGGATATGTGGTATACTACACCATCACACAGTTCAAACTCTGGAATTTCACCCAACTCTAACTTATTTCGTAAATCTAAAATTTTTGGGTCACGATTCTGAGTGATTTGAAGGTAAAAATCTAAATCTGCATCATCCACAAAGGCCATTACGTTTTCTATTCTACTGAGAGCGTCTACATGTGCCATTGAAGTCCCTGGTCTGTGAACAATTGAATAGTTGTAATTCTCTAGAAGTAATGCCCAACGTGCTATTTTTGCTGAATTATTTCTATTATTTAGTGTTAAGGCAAGTGAATTGCAATCAGTTACAATTTTGAACGGAATCCCTTCTAAATAAGTGTGAAACCGGCGTAAGGCATAAACTATTGCTAAAGTTTCTAATTCATAACTATGCAGACGTGATTCTTCTACGGAAGTGGTTTTTGAATAATATAAAACGGGATGGAATTTATCATCAGATTGTTTCTGTAATAATACTGCTCCAAAACCCAATGAACTTGCATCACAATGTACCTCAGTTATCGCTTTTGGGTTATAAATAGACAAGACAGGTGCTTCTAACAGTTTGCTGCGTAATTTATTGAAGGCTTCCCTACATTCATCTGAAAAATTAAACTGAACATTCTTCCTAAGAAGTCGGTTCAAGGGGTGTGCTATTTTTGCATAACCGTATACAAATCGTCGAAAGTAAGAAAATAATCCCAAACATCGTTCTAATTCCTTATGGTTTCTTGGTTCTGGATAATTCTCAATTGCCTTAAGGTGGCGTCGTGTCAAAGTAATCCCTGCAGAGTTGGCCAAAAATCCCAAATATTCTAACTCATGATATGCGAATTTACACTTTTTCGGCTGTATTCGTAAACCATTCTGGCGTAAGGCTATTAAAATATCTCGTACTACTTTGATATGATCACTGAAGTTATCTGAAGCAACTAAAATATCGTCCATGAAAATTACTAATAAACCGGCATCTAAAAATGGCTTAAGGATTGTGTACACAAATCTAACAAATTCGGGTGGAGCATTGCATAAGCCAAAGGGCATATATACATATTCATATTGTCCATCAGGTGTTACAAAAGATGTGTATTTAATTGAATCAGGGTGCATTTTTACATGATGGTACCCACTTTTAAGGTCAATGACTGTAAAATATTTTTTTCCGCCTAAGTGTTCAATGCAATCATCAACCAATGGAATTGGATGGTGGTCACGTATTGTTATTTTATTTAAGGGCCGATAATCTACACATTTTCTGAGTTCACCATTTTTCTTACGAACTGGCACAATAGCAGCCGAATAAGGCGATCGACTTGGCCTAATTATTCCATCATTTAATAATCCATCTAATATTTTTCTCACTTCTAAACGTTCAAAATGGGATAGTCTACGTGGCCTACAACTTATCGGTTTTTCATGCGTAAGATTAATCTTCATATAGTATTCAATTGGTTTTATTTGTTCAACCGGAAATTCAAAATAATCATCAATAATCATTTTACGGAAGGCAGAAGCTAAATCAACGTTCAAAAGTGGATCAATGTCAATTAAATCTGTATCTTTGTTATCTTTATTATCAATTGCGCATAAGTGTTTGAATTCATCATCATCAGATTCAGCTACCGAATTGTCAGTGGTTATTTTATCATCAGTGGTTCCAATATTCTTCAATTCAAAAGCTTTCTTCAAAGTATCTGTATGACCGAAGCAAGGTGAAATTAAGTTTAATGAACAAAGAACATCAGTGAGTTTCGAATTAATACTATAGCATGTTTTAACTTTATTTAATTCAACCAATCGATCAATAGCATAAGTGTGTTTTATTCTACATAAGTCTATATTCGCTATTTTAAAAAAATCACGTCCTAATAGCATCGGAATTGACATCATTTCATTTGGTATAATCATCAGTTTGTGTTCAAAAATTTTATCAAAAAAATGTATTTTACTTAAAATATAACCTAAGGTTTTGATCGGTGTGTTGCCTAGTCCCTTATATTTGGTCTGCTTCAATGAATCAATGCATTTTCTTGGCACCTCAGATTCCCTGATAGCGCTCACCGGACTACCCGAATCAAATAAACAAGAAATATCTCTCTTACTCTCACTGTGTTCATGTTCAAATTTAAAAGCAACACTCACCAATTGTAAAGTTTCCATTGATTCGACAACGCAGTCTTCATCCTCCTTGGCATTCAAGAGATTTATTGATGTTTTTGCTGGGCAATCACGATACACATGGTCCATCGATGCACATTTGAAACAGGAACCCATTGGACGCTTCGGTACCGGACATTGGCTTTGAAAATGTCCATATTTTGAACAATTATAACACCGAATTGGTTCACTTCCAGCACTAGGAGCATTGGTGCTGACTGACGATCGGACCGAAGTAGTGGAAGGTTGGGCTGAAGGTGCTACCGGTGTCGACGTGATCAAACGTTTTTGTACTGTTGACATTGTGTTCCGGTTAGTAATGCCCGAAGTGCGTGAAACATTTGCATTTTGTACACATCGGCGTTCATAACGTTCGACTAAACGTTTCAGTTCATTTATCGACGATGCACCCCATAAAATACTTAGGTTGCCTGACGTATCATTGATACCATCAATGATTAAATCGACCAATTCATCCTCGGCCATTTCCGCACGCATCGAAATCTCTTGCATTTCCACAATGTACCTACGCACACTTTCACCAGAACGACGACGACGGGCCCGTAATTGTGTATACACTTCCTGCGTTGTGTATTTACGACTGAATTCATTGGTCAAATTTGCCTTCAGGTCATTGTATTGATTCACTGCAATTGTGCGCAAAAATATTTGTGCGGTACCTGCACACATACGTCGACATGCAATAAAACGTAAACGATCATCGAATTGAAGCATGTCAAAAGCATCCTCCAAATCACGGAACCATTTCGATACATCGTAGCTATCGTCGCCGGTGAATTTCGAAACCATCGATTCAATCACACTCACATCAGTCAATTTGTTCGTTGCTTGCATATTGTGTGCTATGGGGCTCGACAATGAATTAATTTCGGCTTTTGCCAACTCACATTTTTTCCGCAAAATTTCTAGTTTTTTATCCAAATCAGCGTTAATTGCCTCAAGATTTGCTTCATCAATGACCTCAGGTTGGACCGCAGTGTTGTTTTGTGCTTCAGTTCTTCGTAAGTTCAACGTATTGTGTTGTGCCATAGCTGATGACGATGCATTTACCTCAGTCGTATTCGTTGGTGGCACATTTCCCAAAAATTCTTCATCATCCACAACTAAATTGTTGTTCTCGGCCGAGATTGGTGTTGTACTTGGAATTCCTTGCAATTCATTGTACAAGCTGCGAATTTGCGCGATTGTAGCTGATGGTGGCACAGAAATATCCGATGATTGCAATACGGTCAACATATCATCTTTCGATACTCGTGACATTTTGAAAATTCTAAAAATATTGTGAAAATCGATCGAAATTGATAAAACGCTTGATGAATTCTTAAACGACGATGATTAATTAGTCGGAATATCTCCCTTCTGAGTTGTGATGGTCGATTTAAAATACAAATTAATTGCGATTAAGATTCTTTTATTATAATTACGTGTTGTTCGTTTGGCGGCTGAAGGGTAAGAGAGAGAATATACGTGACACATGAAGCACTTCTCTGTGACACAAGTTCGCCGCTTTCCATTGGAAAGTCGCTGTCATGCATTTGACAGTGTTGCCACCGTCACCTCATTCGCTTACAACTCGGCCGTTCTGACAATAAATCGACCTCGATTTGCT
>NW_022197963.1:0-2082 GCF_009176525.2 Contarinia nasturtii | reverse complement strand
TACGATGGTATGGAAGCCATACAATACTCGCGTATTCCAATTTTGACATAATCACAGCATTCCGGTAAAAATACAAACTAAAGGACAACAAAATAAATATATTAAACGGCATGGTTTGGCACGAAGAACGCAAATGATCATACGCAGGCATTTTTATGAGCGGCCGATTCGATAATTTGTTGAACTTGTTGACGATTGGCGGCTTTGTCATTGGTTGAGCGCATCTGACCGATAGCGATAATTTTTTTCATTTTTAAACTATTCGTTTGACTACTAAATGTCCGATCACATAGGAACAATTGTTTAGAGATTTTAACTGTATGGTGATGTGCAAAAAATAATTTACTTGTTGAACGAACGAAACTTATAACCATTTCAACTGATAATACAAGATTGTTACACACTTGCAACTATGCTTCGTTGCTTGATGAGTATAATCAAAACATTCGCCGGGAATTGATAAGATATGACAAATGAGATAATATAAATAATCTTAAGATTAATTATAATTAATAATGGACAGCGTTCCAAATGCAGTAAAATTTTGTCTTCCAGGTGATTGTTATACAAATTGAAAAAAGCAATCGAATTGAATGTGTCACACAGAGGTGAAACTGAAAATCGTCCAATAGAGGATGCTGTTTATGGCATACACAGTGTTAAACTGTCAAATGTCAAAGCATTACATGCGATTTGCGACAGTACTTTAACAACAAGAATATTACTTGGCAGATCAGTATTCGTGAAAACCAATTCGAATAGCGCGAACAGTTGAAAGCGTCTGGTCGCCAAGAGATTGGCCACAGTATCATGTGATGTGTATTATTGAAAATTTACAACAATGTTTTTGATTCCTTTTTTCCTATAAATCACAAAAGATCAAACAACTGAACATTTTTTTGTTATTTTATTATTCTGTAGATATAAATATTATTTCTCTTTTATAAAAAAAACTTTTATCAATTGATAGAAACTAAACTATTGGAAATATATTTTCAAATCATTTTGACGGAGTCGTTACAGATCATTTTACAATATTCAATTAAATGGACGGTACGGAATGATTTAAAAATAAAACAGTACATTTTTAAGGCACACAATGTGATTTTTGATGATTTTACAAATAACATAACTTGATTTGACCTTAACTTATTCGAAATTTGGTTTTCTTTTATCTTTTTCAGTGTCAATATGATAATTTTACTCGTTTACAGTGAACGAAATGGATAAACAAATAATGAAATTATCGCCAAAATATACCTCAAGCAGTACGATACCCGTTCAGAACCGCTAATAACATAATAATAACATCTGTCACCCTGACAACAGGCCCAATCCTCATACTAAATGTGTGTGCAATACGGCATATAATTTCGGCGAATAGTTGTGCATAGTTTTTTGGTTGAACACCTTTTTGAAACATAATACTGCTTCCAAAGGACGGAGATGAGTGAGACTCAAACATGTGCTTCTTCTTCAAAACAATACATACGCAAGTATCACATGTACAGCAGAAGTCAATAAGTATTCATCACAGAAACAAAGCTGAGTAGCGTGCGCATGTATTTGTGTTTGCACTGCTGTTATGGCGTATACTTTTGATGTTTGTGAGTTAGTGTGTATGTATTGTTCTGAAGAAGAAGCACATGTTTGAGTCTCACTCGTTCATATGTAAATAATATAGGCATTTCCAGGCCATGACTGCTTCAGTGCACCTTGAGTGAAATATGGACCCATCGGATCTTTGTCAAACAAATATCTTCTCCTTGTTCGCATGTTTTAATAGTATTTAGACACTTTTCGGTATTCTATGTTTGATTTGAGCACACATAGCATTCAAGTGCAGCACCTAGAATTATGAAAACAAACCCATTTTGTTAAATACAAATAAAAAAAATGCCATTATGATTGCAAATAATATTGCAATGCACAAGCAATCATTTTCATTGAATTCATTTTGCTCAAGTCGTTTTGTATGTTGGAATTTTTGAACATTATACTATAAACAAAATAAATGTTTCACAACGTCTACTCCCAATTCACAACAATGGATGAGAAATTGTTGCGAATGAATGTCGATGT
>NW_022197962.1:0-4500 GCF_009176525.2 Contarinia nasturtii | reverse complement strand
TTGACCTCCTTAATGCCGTTCGTCGAATGCGGCCATCAGAAAATGGTAAAAATCATTTTATGTAAATCATTTTTCGAATCGCTATGGACACGCATTTAAAAAAAAATTCATGTTAAATTTCTTGTTTAGCCTGTTTCCGGCATTCAACGGATCGTATTATAACTGGCGAATTGGTCCCAGACGATGAAAATCCACAGATTTTTGTATTTGCAAGAAATTATTCAGGGGATCGTAGTTCAAATGGTGAATTGGCCGAAAATAATGAATTCCCTTGGATGGTTGGTATTTCATGTTAAATAGTGATAACCTCATCAGTTTCGACTTAAAATGCAATGTAACTCCTTTTATTTCTTAGGTTGCATTGCTCTATGTTAACCCCAACCAATCGTCCTTCGATTGTGGTGGTACAATCATTTCAAACAAATTTGTGCTGACGGCAGCACACTGTGTGAGTCAGCGACAACCGACAATGGTTCGTATGGGAAAGGTAAGAAATACACTGCAGTGCTTTATTTCAAAATTATTTTCATTTTATTTTTATTATCAATATTAAACAGGTGTCTTTGAAAAATGGAAATAACGACGTAATTAAAGCAACCAATCATGAAATTGAGGTTACTATTCCTGTTTTTTTAAGCGAAAGTAAATATTGATTAGAATTATTTTGAACAGGAGATCATCGTTAATCCGCGTTATGATCGTGACACGAAAGTGAATGACATTGCTTTGATTCGGGTAAAAAACACAATCCAATTTTCAAGTTACATTAGGCCAGCTTGCTTACAAACAAATTTGCATGACATACCATCGGATGTGAAGCTCACTGTAATCGGCTGGGCAACTACATCAGCTGAACGTAGGCTATATTATTTTAATTTTTGGCATGAAAAATTAAACTAATTTTAACTTAATTATATTGGAATTAAAGAGAATGTGCAATCAGAGATCCTGCTCAAAACGGAATTGATGCCCCTATCGGAATGCAACTCAACAATGATGGAATGGAATCGCGAACAAAATTTGCCCAACTATCGAAATGGTCTGATCAAAGGACAATATTGTGCACATGACCCTCAAGGAAAAAACGACACTTGCTACGGAGACACTGCTGGGCCATTGCATTATTTCCCCAACAATGGAACATCGCTGGCCACGGTGGTTGGCATTGTATCGTTTGGTCAAAGCTGTGGTCTTGCTCTACCAACCATTTTCACTAGGGTCGCATATTATTTGGATTGGATCGAAGGAATCGTTTGGCCCAACGTATAAGGCACCAAATGATTTGAATTTGGATGAACGAAAACACTTTTAATGAATAATTTTTTTTAGTTCTCTTACTCATTCACCCAAATGTATATGACTTTCATATGAACATTTTTTTTATTTGAATAAATTTATGAGAATAATTTTGTTGGATACCGAATGTTTAATTTGGAGTGTAAGTTGTCTATTTTATTCAAAAGTCGTCAAAGCTATTACATTCACTACAGTATGTTGCGAGGTCGGATTTCTAGAGGGGGTACTTTTTAAAATCTCATTCTTAGATAGAGATTTTACTTTTCCGCGCACATAGTGTAAGGTGAAAAGTATTGTAATCGGTCAAAATTTTGAAAACTTTGGAAACATGTTTTCCACCTAATATTGAGGTCAGAGAACACGAATTTGGCGTTTTTAAACATGGTTTTTGTTAATCTGTACGTCGTACGTTGTACGCAAAATTTGTTAGCAAGATTGCGCTCATCGTAGAAACTTAATTCAAAATCTGACTTTACAGGATGATTGGAGGTCGCGAGGAATAGAAATCATTAGTTTTTGAGCGACTTTGGTTGATGGAAAAAAATGTCATGCCTGGAGTGATACCTATTAAAAATAGTCTAATTTTCGTCCAAAAGTCATACTTAATGTAGACTTAAACACTCAAAAATATGTATTGGGGGTTTTTTTGGCACGAGAAAACCGAATCCGACGTTAATTTTGAGATACAATTAAGTTTTAACAGAGTTTCTTTGAAAAAATCGCGAAAAATTTAATTTTTGTATGGAGGTCATGCTTTTATGCTACCTTAATGACGTGAAACTTTGCACAGACTATTTTTTACAGAAAAAATTACATTCTGAAAGTTTGAAGAGATTTCAATCAAAGCTAGGGGTACCTCCCATACAAAATTTTCATTTTTAGCTCAAAAACGAATATTTTGTATGGGAGCCCGAATGGTTCATTTGCGGACTTTAACGGAGATGTTGCGGAGCTGTGTGGAGATAGATATGAACAGTATGCAAGAGGCGTGAACAGTATACAACAGACGAGTGTAAATCTTTATTTGTGTGCGCGCAATGGTTACTATGCTTACGCATGTTCTTCAATACTGTTCATGTCTATCTCCACACAGCTCCGCAACATCTCCGTTTAAGTCCGCAAATGAACCATTCGGGAGGTACTCTTACTTTTCGTTGAAATTTCTCCAAACTCTCCGAATGCTATTTTTTGTGAAAAAAATAGCCCATGCTCCTTACGATACCATACAGGCATGATTCCCATACAAAAATCCAATTTTGTACGAAAAGTGTTTCAAAAATAATGTTTATGGCAAAATTAACGTCGGACATATTTTACTTTTCCGCACACCTAGTGTAGGAAAGGTATTGTATTAGGCCAAAAAATTAAAGTCATCCCAAAACATGTTTTCTATGCATATTTAATGTAGATGATTTTGGGGCATATTAATGTGCGTCGCTGTGTGTAATGTGTCCTGTGTCCTGTGGCGTGTTGCCAAAATTTGTTAACTCGATAAATCTTCTTCCAAAAACTCAATTCCGAATGGAATATCCACAATCCATACATTTTACTTTTTTGATCATTTTTCAACCATTTTGGTGACACGATGGTTTCGTGCTCAGACATAAAATTCAAAATCTGACTTTACGGGATGATTGGGCATTACGAGGAATGGATCTGGTCAAATTTTCAACGACATTGATTGATCGATGTAAAACTTAGACTGTGAAGAGGCACTTATGAGAAAAATGCCTTAAAATGATATTCTTTCAAGTTGAACGCTGAAAGGATGTGTAGTGGGGGGGTTTTCTGGCACGAGAAACCCGAATCTTATGTTAGTTTTAAGATTCAATCAATTTTTCACAGTCTTTTCATACAAAAATCCACAAAAAATTTCATTTTTGTATGGAAGACTTGCCTTTGTGGTACCGTAATGATGTGAAACTTTGAACAGGCTATTTTTTTATTGACATTTCTTTAAACTTGGTGTGATTATTTATTTTGATAAGAAAATAATATTCACAAGTTTTTACGGTAATTTAAGTTACTGCAACCATACATAGACCATCATTTCTGTTTATTCCCAAAATTTCGGTTCCATGCGGAAAAGTCAGCTTGCGTACGTAAGCCTCTTTATTTAAAGATCATATTGGCAAGACATGGTAAACAATTGCTATGGTGAAATGTGTAAATATTTTTTTTAAATAATTTAAGGAGAGAAGAAAAGAGAGAGAGAGTGTGTAAATGGAAGATATTCATAATAATAACATGGTGATCAATGATCATAACGCAAACAAGTAAAGAGACTCAACTATAGCATAATATGTGATCGAAACTGTTATCAGCATGCGCTGATGTGTATAGCTTTCATATTTACACTTTTGAAAGCGTGTCATTATCATGGGCTATATAGCGTATGAAGTAACACTAAACCAAATTTGGTAATCAGTACGATTTGTTCCTTCCTTTATTGAGGTTCAATTCAGAAAAGTTGCTATTTAAAGCGAGTTAAAGTTCTTTTTTGTTGTTTTTTCAATTCATTATTTTTCATTTACTAAATATCTAAATTTTTAATTTTAAACAAATCGAATTAAGTTTCGATTCGAACGATGAATTCCTTCATCCTATTCATTTTATATTTTTGTGCAATTACGATCAGTGGCATCCCAGGTACATTTTGTATAATTCATTAGAGAAGAAAATTATATAATATTTAATCATTATCATTTGTGTGTCTTGTGTCTTCATGATGTGACACATATGCGTGTCATAAATATATTCAATGTAAGCGACATGACATTGCCTTTGTACTACAAACATTAGAGTGCTTCATTTTTGGTACATTTTTCAAAATTACATCAGCTATAATGATCAATGATCATAGGAGAGATATTATTTATAATTACTAAGATCAACTTTATGGGATAGATATGATAATTTTGTATCGATAATGCCTATAGTTGATGTATTTTTGAGAAATGTACCAAAAATGAAGCACCCGAATATAAATACAGTGCGGAATATATTAAACAGATACGTACGCAACAAAGTGATAGCGATGGGTTAAAAGTTTACGCATTGAAAAATTAAAGTGGCTTACGTTACACAAGCTAACCTTTCCACATGGAAACAGAAATTTTGAGAATAAACTGAAACTATGGTCTATGTATGATTGAACTTAATCACCGTAAAAACATGCGAATCTTATTTTCTTACCAATATACA
>NW_022197961.1:0-3005 GCF_009176525.2 Contarinia nasturtii | reverse complement strand
GGGCCGGGCGATTTTTCGTCCGGGTTTTGCTTCAAAAATCCGGGCGATCTGGCAGGCTTAATTTAACTGATCCTCTTCCTTGTATTCAATTATTGGAAATGAACATTTGGTTTGTTCCTCAATATTATCCGAATAAGATCCAAATATAATTACTCCCAAAGAAGTCTCCATCAAGGCCGTTCCTTCTATATTTCGTTGTATTACTGAAATAATAATCCTTGAAAATATCCTAATTCCAAGCAACATGTGCACTGTATCTGGTTTCCAATAGTTAGGATCCGCAAATGGTACTCTTGTTTTGCCTAATTGGTTTGATGGTTCCAATGTTTCGTTAGGCAATATTGGATTCCATTCACTCTCTTTAGGCAATATCCAAAATAATTCATCCAATTAATCCTGCATTTCATCCTCATACCATGGACGAATTTGTAACATCGTCTGATGGCATATAAAAAATGGTATTCCATTAATCCCTACCATTCTATGAGCAACATGTCGTCTTTCAAGTTCATCCTTTAGTTGTCTGTACAAGATATAACTTACCAAATTCGCTTGGGCACCCGTATCTATCAATGCTCTCAACGGACCATAATGGTAACCATTTAGTTTAATCCTTACCGATACTGTGGGTAGAAAGCTATTTTTATCCAATTTCATGCAATTAAAACTATTGTCGTACTTTTCAGTTTGTAATTTATTTACTGATTGTACATTGTTATCCTTTTTACGATTTTTACTAATACTATCTGATCCTTCAATCCCTTTCTTTTCATATCCTTTACATTTTTTAATTGATTATCAATTAAATTCTCCTTTTCCTGTAACAATTCCAATTTTCCTTTAACTACATTCATTTTTTCCTTAAACAAACTATCCTTTATATCCGTTGAATCCAATTTTCTTTTCTTTGCCAGCACTCCGGTCAGTCATTCCGATGAATCCGATTGTGTCCGTTTGTTTTTTCCTCCTTGGTTCAAAGCTCGTCGAACATCCATCAATGTAAACACTCGCTGTGATTTGACTTTGTTTGGGCACAACGTACTGTTGTGGGCCGGATCATCCTTACATGCATCCATACGGCATGTAACTTGCGGGCATGTACTTTTGTGATGACCCTTGCGAAGGCAATTCTCGCAAAGCTTACGCCGTTTGACTAAATCCTTCCGGCCGGACCAATTCAATGACAAATAGTCAGGACAATAATAAGATGCATGGTTTGCTCCTTGATCACAAAATTCACACGGATCGAATTTAGCGCCGGACTTGCTTTTGCTTGCCCATGATCCTTTTCCATGATCCGATGTTTCTTTCCGTGAACTTTTTGCATAGTTCGATGCTTGTGCCGATGTCGAAGGCCGATCCATGGCCTGCGATCTGTTTTCATTTGAAAGGCTGCTGGCACGACTACGATTCACGTTTCGTAGAGCTTCAGCTCGATCATCCAAAAAATTTAACATTTGCTCAGCAGTTGGTGAATCCGATTGACGTTTCAATTCCCAAGACTTGAGTGTATCGTCATCCAATAATTTGCTCATTGCATGAACAAAAATAAAATCCCAATGCTCTACGGGTTCTCCTAAACCTCGCAATTGTCGAATCGTTTCATGTACAATATCCGAAATGTATTGTAAATCCTGAGCTGATGGATGCTCTCGAACTTTCTTTAATCCGTATAGTCGATCCAGATAAGCCATTTTGATTGTATACATTTTGTTGTAGTGTTTATAGAAACGATCCCAAGCTTCTTGATAACTACCTTGAGTTATATTCCATCCGCTAATACGACGTTTCGCATCTCCAGTCAACGATTTTTCCAAATACTGAAGCTTGTATGCATCCGATACATCCTTATTGTCATGAATGGCAGCGATGAATTTATCGCGAAATCCTAACCATGCCAATGGTTTTCCATCATATGTGCCCCAGGTGTTTTTCATGTCATGTTGTTGCATTGGCATGTTAACATTGACACTAATTTGACGATCCTCATTTTGTTGAGCTGGCTGTTGTTGTTGTGGTGGCTGTAATTCTTCGCAACGTTTATCCATCAATTCGATTGCGAAGAAATATTTCAGTTCAGCCTCATCCATCCGATCCTCCAATTCATCTACGGCTTCGTCTTGAACCGTTTCCAACTGTTGTAAATGCGATGCATTCACCTGTGTCCATAATTCCAGCAAACGATCCCGACGCAATTTGACACCTTCCAGCGTCAATCCGTTAAATTCATCCGTTTCAGCAAAATTCGATAATTTGAGCAAACTACGCAACAATGAACTATGCTGGCGTGTAATTTTTCCCATCAAACGCGATGGTGTATCCAATAGATTCACTATTATATCGTTTTGTGATGCATTTTTATCCCGTTGATCCACACCAGTTGATGACAATGGTGGATTGTTTGCTGTTGTCACGGTTGTTGACGAACTGGCCACACTAGCCGATGTAGTGGTGGTTGTATTAGTAGCGGCAGTGCTAGCGGTTGTCTGAAGAAAAGAAATCTCATTAATCCAAAATCCGATCCATTTTGCTTTTTATCCAAATTGTTTAATCCACTAAAATAAATTGTGTCAATTATCCAGTTTATTTTATAATTCTGATCGACTTTTGTCTTTCAATTTCCTAATCTAAATCCTATCCCAATCCGATTTTACTATTCTTTTTACATTCCGGAATGTCAATCCATTTTTATCCTAAAAATTATGTTGTGCATTTCAATTACTTTTTTTTGCTAAGTAAATTGCGTTCAACATCATACAATATCCTAACAATCCAATATGCATGCATTTATTGTGTTGTTGTTCAAAACAATACAAACACAATCAATCCGTTCATCCATACATAAATATGTTGACAAATTTTCATTAAATCCGTTATTGTCGATTTGTCTCACATCGTGTCGACTCCGATGCTCAACAAAACGATTTTATTTGCAACACATTCTATAAAATAGCATTGTTTGTTTAATTCTCCGAAAGAAAGATTCATAAACAATTTTGCACATT
>NW_022197960.1:0-5793 GCF_009176525.2 Contarinia nasturtii | reverse complement strand
GTTTTTTCTCTGTCTGATTCTTTAATTAATATTTGATGAAATCCCGATTCCAAATCTATTGTTGAAAACAATTTTGCTTTTCCCAAATTTTGAAGAGTCATATTAATGTCGGGAATTGGATAACGATCCGTAATTGTTTGAGAATTTAATTTTTGAAAGTCAATTACCATTCTTCGTTTTGGTTTATTATCTTCATTGACGCCCTTTTTCGGTACCGTCCAAATTGGTGAATTATATGGACTAAACGATTTTTGAATTATACCATTTTCGAGAAGTTTGTCGATTTCACGATTAACAAAATCTTGATCTGACATAGGATATGGGTATTGTTTCACCCAAATTGGATCATTATCCATCGTTCTAATCGTGACTTCTATCGTAGTCGTAAATGGTAATGTGTGATAAACATTTTCGTTTTTTTCCATTAATTCATCAATTTCTTTTGCATAATTTGGATTGTCATTTGTAAAATTTATTTTTTGAATGTCACCTTTCTGGTCTACTCCCGGAACTGAATAGTACAATTTATATTCGAAAAAATTTATTTGTGCTTTCATTTTTCTTAAACTTTTTTCACCCAAAATCATATCAAAATCTTGCAATTTATCTATTTCAAAGAAATCTAAATTTTGACCCAATAATCGTATTTCTTGTTTATATTGAATTTTGGAGTAGCCATGAAGTGTTCTTGCAATAGCATTATGATTTAATTTTACTCTTGTTCCGATTTGCAAATTTGATCGAATATAGTTATTTGTCGAGCCTGAATCTACCAAAATGTTAATTTCTTGTAAACTTGATCTTAAAGTTCTAATGATACATGGTAGATTCCTTATTCTTCTAAAAAAGTACTTTCCTGACTTGAGTTTGATTGGCATTCCAAATTATCTGCTTCGTCACAGTTGTTTTCCAATGAGTCATGATGATAAATTGATTGAATGTCGTCTGGTGCGTCCAAATGATTTACACGTTGATGTTTATTCATGTATTGGAATGATGGTTCACGCTCTCTTTTCATCGCCTGGAAATTATTTTGTTGCGGTTGGTATAATTTTCGTTGAACATTTTGTCCGGAACCGTCCACGTCCATTGGTGTTAATTTTTGTTGTTGTTTATAATGTGGTGGTGCAACATTATTTTGTTTTGGAGCTTGGGTTGATTGTTGTGATTGATAACGAAAATTTGGATTGAAATTTGGTTTCGCATCATTTGTTGCCTTTTTCATGATTTTTTGTTGTTCATGAATTTTGAATTGATGGTCCAATTGTAAGTGTTGATTGTCATATTGGATCGTTTGGGCAATGGCAAATGCTTGTGCCAAATTTTTCGGCATATTTCCATACAATGTTGTACGAATCAATGGACTATTTAGACCAGTGATAAATGTGCGAATGGCCTTGCTTTGCGATTCGATTATCAAAGACTTTTGTTCGGCTTTTTCTTTGTACGACATGGTAATTTTCGTCAATACCATGTTCAATGCTTGATTGATCGTGTCATAAAATTCTTGAAGCGATTTGTTGTGTTGTTTTATCATTGTCATTTCTGCTTCGATGACATAGAGTGGTCTTTGATCCGAATATGAAAAATCCAATCTGTCGATTATTGCATCGATGTTATGTGCAGTATTATTGTTGATCAGAATATCTGAGGCAGCTCCCGTGATTTTTGCACGAATAATGGATAAAGCGGCTGCATATTTTGGATGAGTTTTATATGAGTTGATTTGACTCATCAATTTCGAAACTTGTGATCTCCATGAACGGTAGATTTTTCGGTCACCATTGAATTCAGGAATAACCTTGAAAGCATCAAGTTGTATGTTATCACCACTTGTATATGTTGGTACAACGTCTGTGTATTCAGTGACTTGTACAGCATTTGCATTTTGAAACATCGTTTGGTTATTTGCCAATTCGGTTACTTTTCGTTGTAACTCTTGATTTGTGGTGGCCAATAATGCCAACTGTGCTTCAATTCTAGCAAGTTCTGCCATGTTTTTTTCTTCACTTGTTTCGATTTTTAAATTTTCAAATTTTATTGATAACGAATCTTCTTGATTGTTAAATAATTTTTTAAAACGTTTACTCATTTATTTTTATTCACTTTATTTATTTATTTATTTATTTATTTATTCTCCGTAGAGTCGTTCGATTCTCACAATTTTACTTGATCTATTAATCAAACACTTTTTTTTTTTTTTTTTTTTTTGGAATTACAGTGTTCGCAATTTAAAACACTACTATGTAGTTATGATTAAATATTTTTTAACACTTTCCCAGTTGAGCCCCCAGTTAAATACTTAATAGTATTCGGTCCAAAAAAATATAATTTTCAGTGCACGATGTGCTTTATTTGAATAATCATAAAATACTGAACGACGGTTACAGTTTCCTTATTCTATTTATACTGTATGACAAATTCTGTTGAAATCAATTGATTTCACTATTCGAATGTTTTTGAAATGAATTTGTTTTTTTTTCTTTTTCTTAAGATTATCATTTAACTTAAACATAATATGATTTCAAGTGGATATGTCTACATTGCTGACCAGACATAATCTCAAGTGGTTATGTCTACACTGCTGATAGTGTCTACGCAATGAATGATGTGTCATATGATTTATGATAAATGCAATGAATATGAAAAATGCAATGAATTAGTCATCATGCATTAACTCTCCTCCTCGTTAAAATAAAATGTCCCCATTTTACAATGTGTTTAATGGTAAACCTCTTTTTTCATATTCATATGCTAAAGCCCTTTGATATTGTTTTTTCGACTTTGTTTCATGATAAGTTTTATATATAACGCAGCATTTTCCGAGTAGCCATGTAGACAGAATGAGTAGTGCAACGATCATCAATATGGTAAATGTTGTCTTAATTGGGTGTTCTTCAAGTGGTATCATAAATTTTCTTAACGCTTTAACACTTTTGAATTTCAAATTCTCTCTGTTAGTTTCAATTAACTTTAATATTTCAAATTTTTCATTTTGGTGCGTAATTATGTATTCTTTTGCTTTTTTTTCAAAGTTAGTGTAAAGTACTGAATCTATTTTTACATCATTCTCGAAATTCACCAAATTAACTCCCTCAACTGAAATGTTATTTACTTGATGTTTTCCAGATAATATTATGTGGCCTGAATTTATAAATTGAATTTCATCGTTTTCTTCTTGTTTCACAATACACTTAGCGTTATTTTGATTTTGTAAAATTTTGAGAGTACAATTATCCTGTTTTTGAATTTGACAAATGTTTGTATTTAAAATTTCAACACACCTCTTTGTTCTTTGGAAAAGACCGTTGCACTTGGATATATGTTCATCCATTTCAATTTTTCCATGCTTAAATTCTAATGGTGTTATTTTATAATGTTCGCATTGGCGATTAATGACAGGATATTTAATGATAAGTATAATAGTATTCTTAATCTTACATATATGAATGGTTGAATATTCCAAAATGTTGATGATTGGTAATTGTTCTTTTTCAATTTTAATCAGAGATTCAACCTCTCTTAAATTTAAGGCCAATGTATTGATTTGATCGTTTTTTGCCATATTGAGTGTGAGTATGATATTTTGTAATTCTTCGACCACCTCTGTCAATATTTGTGAGTTTGTATTTTCATTGCCAACATTTTTCAGCAGTTCAGTTATTTTTCTGCTATTTTCTTTCAATGCATTATTGTTTTCAATTAATTGGTTAATACTTTCCTGCAAATGTATCAAATCGTCATGGTCCGGGTTTCCAGTGATCCATTTTATACCCGATCCCAAAATATTTATTGATCTTTTATGAATTTTGTTGAAGCCAAGTTGTTCAAAATATTTTGTAGCCTTTTTTATTGAAATTCGGTCGTGTATTGTGGGTTTTGTTATTATCGACATTTGGTAATACAATTGATCCAGATCGAAAATATGAAACAAAAAGTTTTCACCATCGTACAAAAATGAGTCATCAACTTTCGTTAAAATATAGCGTTTGTTTTCCAAACTGATTATTTCCACTGCACCAGTTGACGAAATAGTCGACACAAAAGACGAAATAATTAATACAAAAATAAAATTCATGATTCCAGATGTGCGTTTCTCAAACTGTCTTTGTGTATCAATTTTCCCGTTGTTGTTAAGATTGTGTCCTCACGATCTTCTTTCACTGTATACTTGATATACGATTTTTTATTTTTACAACGACGATCAGATTTCATGAAAACTTTATCACCTGGATTGAATGTTTTGTGTGTTCTTTTTTTGTTTTGAAATTTTAGAGTTTTTTCTTGGTGCACTTTTATATTTTTCTTTACTTCATTGAAATCAATATTTTTATTAAAAAATACTTCACTGGGCCTGAACTTTGTAACTGAATGAATCGTATTGTTATATTGTTCGACTGCATTAAAAATTTCTTCGTCCGTTTCAGTTGAATTCTGTTTAGCAAGTGAATTTGCTATTTCCAAGATTGTGGAATGAATACGTTCAACTTGCCCATTTGTTGTTGAATGACTGACTGGAGTTCTGAGATGTTTAATGTTTTTTCTTTGAAATAACGATTGAGTCATATGTGAAGTAAATATTGCTTCATTGTCCGTCATTATATCTTTGCATTCGGGATATACTTGCGACAATATTTCTTCCAGAACAAGTGATACGTTTCGTTTGTTTGAGATTTCTCGTAAATAAAAATATTTTGAAAATCGGTCTGAGCTTGAGATAAACAATCGTTTGTTTAAATGAAATATGTCCATATGAACGGAATAACCGGACCCTTCTGGTATCGGTGTTGGTTTTAATGTTTCTTTTTTTGGTTGTCGTTCATATTTTTCTGTTAGGCAAATTTCACATTTAACGACATATTTTTTGCAATCTTTTCGAATTTCTGGCCAAAAATATTTTTCTAAAATTTCCATTGTGTTATTTTTGTAATTTCTATGTGCTCGTTTGTGAGTTTTCTCCACGATATCCAACTGTTCGTTTCGATCCGTGACATTTATTGTTTTTATGGGACTGTAAACAAATTTGAATGTTGGGAATTTTTTGTTTATTTCATTCTTGATTTTAAAAAACAATTCTTCCGACGTGTGTATTGCATTAATATTCTTTGTGGATATTGTGTATGCCAGATTTTGAAGAAGTTTTTCGATTGAAGTAAATTCAATTTTGTTTACATGATAATTTTGAAATGTAGTTGAAGCAATTATTTGATCTTTATTTGACTGTGAAATATGCAATTGGTTTCGAAAATTATTCACTGATTTAGATGTTCTGGGTATTGGTTCGATTGGTGAACTTTGTATTGAATGATCTGATGTTACGAGAGATGTGGTATTTATTTTTTCCACTGAAGTATTAATTCTTGATAATGCGTCTGCCACAATATTTTGGCTTCCCGGCTTGTACTCAAGTTTTGCGCCAAATTCCTCAATCAGATTTTTCCACCGTTTTAATTTAGCATTTGGATTTTTTTCGGAAATTGAAAATTTGAGCGATTGATGGTCTGAATATATTGTTAAATCAGCTATTCCGTACAGGAAATTTCTTAATTTTTGTAAAGCCCAAACTATAGCCAACAATTCTTTTTCATTTGTAGCATAATTTTGTTCAGTTTGACTTAATGTTCTGGAAATGAAAGTAATTGGATTTCTCCCCTGTGAGAGCACTGCACCAATTGCAAAATTACTTGCATCAGTTGTTAATTCAAATGGTTTATCGAAGTTTGGCTGATATAATTCGACCTGTTCACAAAGTTTTTGTTTAATTTCTTCAAATGAGTCGATGGCAGCTTGATC
>NW_022197959.1:0-4890 GCF_009176525.2 Contarinia nasturtii | reverse complement strand
GAAATGGCACTGCCGTAGGTCCGTATATATTTGGCGTTTGTCATTTCAGCGGTCTTCCGTGTTTTTCATACAATCCTCCCATGTAGATGGTGAAAAATCGCAAAAAATGAAAAAAATAATTAAACTCGTAACATCAAAACCAATTTTTTCTATTCGTAACATCGTAAAAAAGCATTTCAAATTGAAACACACGGCAAGAAATTTTTCAAAATGTAATACCAAAACAAAATTTATTGAAGTGTAACACGCCGTGTTTCATTTCAATAAAATTTGCGTTGGTACTACAATTCAATGAAATCTTTAAGATTTGTTACACATTTCTATGTTCTCAGAAGAAGACTCACTTTCATTCTCAGACATTCATTTCAATAAAACTTCGGGAGAAGTTTCATATTCATTGTTAAGCACATGAGTCTTGTTTGGGTTTTTTTCTTCATGATATTAGCACAACAATGTACCACACCAAGCAACACACCAGGCAATTGCAGCAATTTATATAGATGTACGGTTCTTTACGATATTTACCAAAATCCAGATTCAACAACTGCTCAACAAATATATCTATCGGATAGTTATAATGATAATTGTGGACACGGCATGGTAAATTATCATTAAATAGTTGGGAATCATAGGTGTTGTCGCTACATTTAATGAAAAATTTTGAAAAGATTTTTTTGATTTGAGTCGGATAGAAATTACTGGGCTTGGTAAAATTTTAGTCAAAAAAACGCAAAAAAATTGAAAGAATCTCATCAAAATTGCTGGGAGTTCTGTCCTTTTAGAAGGGTAGTCTAGACCCCAACTGGATCAACACCTATGTTTGAAATACAAAACGATTATATTTTAACAGATTATTGCCATTAGGTTTGCTGTCCAATTGAAACACGACCCATATCTACACCAGCACCTGTTACAACAACAGCACCTGTTACAACAACCGTAATCGATACATTACTACCTCGCGATTGTGGAACGGAAATATTGGGTCCAAGAATATGGGATGGTAAAAATACTAGAAGACTTGATTTCCCCTGGCTGGTTTTAATCGAACACACACATTGTAATAGAATTTACGTGAATTGAGCTCATTTGACTTTTTCCTTCGATTTTCTTATAATTGTTTTTATTGCAGTTGACGGTGAAAAATTCTTAGATTGTGGTGGTTCCCTCATCAATAATTTATATGTTGTAACAGGTAATTGATGAAATCACATCTGGCTTTGAATAAAACTCAATATCTTTTTCCAATTTTAAGCTGCACACTGCTTGGGTACGCAAAGCCATAAATTGACAGGTAATATAATTGGACATATAATTATGTTATGTATTCTAGCTGAAGTAATTTTTTTCTCTATTTTTCTATTGGTCATCCAAAGCCGTTCGACTTGGAGAATGGAATACCGCGACAGATCCAGATTGTGACGATGACGGACAATGCTCCGCCCCAGTTCAATACATTCGTGTTGTAGAACAAATTCGACATGAGAACTATAATCGATATTCGAATAATCTCGAAAATGATATTGGTTTGCTACGATTAGAAAGACCGATTACGTTTTCAAACTGGATCAAACCTATTTGTCTCCCTATTTCGGATGAGACGATCAACGGAAATGTAGATCGTGAACCATACGTGGTCTCTGGATGGGGAATAACACAGGTTCTACTACTATAATTTCATAAGATATTTTTTGAATCTAATTCCGACGTTTTTCTTCTCTTTTCTTATGTTTGATATCAGGCAGGTATGCATCGATATTTTCAAAATAATCTCAATTATAATAAAGACCTTTTCCTAATCATTGGCTATTTTCATAGGGGCTTTGAGTATTATCAAACAAAAGGCTGAAATAGGTGGTGTTTCGATTAATAAATGTAACAGATCGTATCAAAAACTAGGCATTATCTTGACAACCAACCATCTATGTGCTGGTGGTGAAGGAATTGATGCGTGTAATGGTACAACTCAATTGTATTTCAAAGTACTTGATGAAATATTTGTTAACTGTCAATTTTGTTAACTGTTTTTGTTGAAAATAGGGGATTCGGGCGGACCTCTGATGGCAATGCATCGTAACAATAGTACCACTTACTATTTCTTAGCAGGAATTATCTCATTTGGCACAAAAACCTGTGGATTACAAGGATGGCCAGGGGTATATACCGTAAGTTCGAAAAAATAATTCATTATCAAAAATTTCGTTTAATTAAATGTTTTAATTCAAACAGCGTGTCGATAAATATGTTGATTGGATAAGAACCAAAATACGACCATGAAAATTAACACAGAGACATTAACACGAGAATCAAAGAACCATTGTTTTTGCTTTTTTGTCATTTTTCTTCAATAAAACACTATTTTGCATTAATTATTGTGATTCATTGTGTATTTCAATTCGTCTTCTGTGTCATTTAGCCTAAAAGTGTGTCATTTTCAGTGATGATTTTTTGCTGTCTGAATAGCGCTGGATATAGCAATGCTGTACAGGCGCTACAAATATCTAGGACTACTACTCAGACAGCAAAAAATCATCACTGAAAATGACACACTTTTAGGCTAAATGACACAGAAGACGAATTGAAATACACAATGAATCACAATAATTAATGCAAAATAGTGTTTTATTGAAGAAAAATGACAAAAAAGCAAAAACAGTGGTTCTTTGATTCTCGTGTTAATGTCTCTGTGTTAATTTTCATGGTCGTATTTTGGTTCTTATCCAATCAACATATTTATCGACACGCTGTTTGAATTAAAAAATTTAATTAAACGAAATTTTTGATAATGAATTATTTTTTCGAACTTACGGTATATACCCCTGGCCATCCTTGTAATCCACAGGTTTTTGTGCCAAATGAGATAATTCCTGCTAAGAAATAGTAAGTGGTACTATTGTTACGATGCATTGCCATCAGAGGTCCGCCCGAATCCCCTATTTTCAACAAAAACAGTTAACAAAATTGACAGTTAACAAATATTTCATCAAGTACTTTGAAATACAATTGAGTTGTACCATTACACGCATCAATTCCTTCACCACCAGCACATAGATGGTTGGTTGTCAAGATAATGCCTAGTTTTTGATACGATCTGTTACATTTATTAATCGAAACACCACCTATTTCAGCCTTTTGTTTGATAATACTCAAAGCCCCTATGAAAATAGCCAATGATTAGGAAAAGGTCTTTATTATAATTGAGATTATTTTGAAAATATCGATGCATACCTGCCTGATATCAAACATAAGAAAAGAGAAGAAAAACGTCGGAATTAGATTCAAAAAATATCTTATGAAATTATAGTAGTAGAACCTGTGTTATTCCCCATCCAGAGACCACGTATGGTTCACCATCTACATTTCCGTTGATCGTCTCATCCGAAATAGGGAGACAAATAGGTTTGATCCAGTTTGAAAACGTAATCGGTCTTTCTAATCGTAGCAAACCAATATCATTTTCGAGATTATTCGAATATCGATTATAGTTCTCATGTCGAATTTGTTCTGCAACACGAATGTATTGAACTGGGGCGGAGCATTGTCCGTCATCGTCACAATCTGGATCTGTCGCGGTATTCCATTCTCCAAGTCGAACGGCTTTGGATGACCAATAGAAAAATAGAGAAAAAAATTACTTCAGCTAGAATACATAACATAATTATATGTCCAATTATATTACCTGTCAATTTATGGCTTTGCGTACCCAAGCAGTGTGCAGCTTAAAATTGGAAAAAGATATTGAGTTTCATTCAAAGCCAGATGTGATTTCATCAATTACCTGTTACAACATATAAATTATTGATGAGGGAACCACCACAATCTAAGAATTTTTCACCGTCAACTGCAATAAAAACAATTATAAGAAAATCGAAGGAAAAAGTCAAATGAGCTCAATTCACGTAAATTCTATTACAATGTGTGTGTTCGATTAAAACCAGCCAGGGGAAATCAAGTCTTCTAGTATTTTTACCATCCCATATTCTTGGACCCAATATTTCCATTCCACAATCGCGAGGTAGTAATGTATCGATTACGGTTGTTGTAACAGGTGCTGTTGTTGTAACAGGTGCTGGTGTAGATATGGGTCGTGTTTCAATTGGACAGCAAACCTAATGGCAATAATTTGTTAAAATATAATCGTTTTGTATTTCAAACATAGGTGTTGATCCAGTTGGGGTCTAGACTACCCTTCTAAAAGGACAGAACTCCCAGCAATTTTGATGAGATTCTTTCAATTTTTTTGCGTTTTTTTGACTAAAATTTTACCAAGCCCAGTAATTTCTATCCGACTCAAATCAAAAAAATCTTTTCAAAAATTTTCATTAAATGTAGCGACAACACCTATGATTCCCAACTATTTAATGATAATTTACCATGCCGTGTCCACAATTATCATTATAACTATCCGATAGATATATTTGTTGAGCAGTTGTTGAATCTGGATTTTGGTAAATATCGTAAAGAACCGTACATCTATATAAATTGCTGCAATTGCCTGGTGTGTTGCTTGGTGTGGTACATTGTTGTGCTAATATCATGAAGAAAAAAACCCAAACAAGACTCATGTGCTTAACAATGAATATGAAACTTCTCCCGAAGTTTTATTGAAATGAATGTCTGAGAATGAAAGTGAGTCTTCTTTTGAGAACATAGAAATGTGTAGCAAATCTTAAAGATTTCATTGAATTGTAGTACCAACGCAAATTTTATTGAAATGAAACACGGCGTGTTACACTTCAATAAATTTTGTTTTGGTATTACATTTTGAAAAATTTCTTGCCGTGTGTTTCAATTTAAAATGGTTTTTTACGATGTTACGAATAGAAAAAATTGGTTTTGATGTTACGAGTTTAATTATTTTTTTCATTTTTTGCGATTTTTCACCATCTA
>NW_022197958.1:0-3442 GCF_009176525.2 Contarinia nasturtii | reverse complement strand
ATGGATACTTTACCAAACGCTATCTATAACTATTTATATCTGAGAATGTATCAAAATAAATGTTCTTCATCTATATATATGTAAAGTTTAGATGAGTTTGGAAGCTTTATTTTCGATTCATAGGTAACGTATTTCATGTCATTATTTATTCTTTTGTTTTTGTTGAAAATGGGGGAAAATGTTGAAATGCGAAATCAACTCAAATGAAAGAGGTAAAAAAGAATCAATGCATATAAAATATGAATTCACGGTCTTTTTTTGCATAACATAAAAGTAAAACATTCAAATATACATTTTTTCTTTAAATATTTATCGGTTATTTCGCAAATATTTTGGTTCGGTTATTCTTGAATGCCTCAGTAAATATTGAATTTCAATAATGCCTTTGATTGTTGTTGACAATTGTCGTGAGCGGATGTATTCATCAAACAAACTGACCGGACACATTGACCTTGCGTTTCTTTAGATGCTTTCATTTTGGCATAACATTTTTACCCTTTATTTTCTTATGGGCACATTGTTTTTACCTACCCTTCGACTCGAAAGTTATTGTTCATTCAAAGACAAAATACCTTCGAAAATCTCATATCTTTCCGAATATTTGTGCTGCAAAAATGAGAATTCTAAAAAATTGGCCAACCAAATAAAAACGATCCATTGCAAAAAAAAATTCAAATGTATAACGCAATTTTATTTTGACTAAAGTGTAAATATATCGTTTTTTTTGGGAACTTTATTCTTACACATGTAAATGTAACGTATGTTTACTGTGTATGTAACTATAGTTGTGAATAAAATTCTCTGTAAGCAATTCCAAGTGTATGTCTAGTTTGAAATAAAAAAAAATATGCGTGGAAAAATGCTTGTGAACATATTATGATGTTTAAATTCTAAGCTTGCACGTAAGTGGATTGATCAATCCCTGTTGAAAATCTGTACATTTTCAAGAATTTCATCGTTTTTATAACTCGTTTGTATTATATTCCCTTGCACGCGAAGCACGTATGTTGTCAAAAGTTACTCGAAAATTTAGCAAAACACAAAGTGAATGTTTCGTATAATAAAAAGTCAAAACGACTCAAGTTCAGAGTGGACTAAAATCCCATGTGAACGACATGTACGATTCACTCTAAATTGTTAAAATGCATGTTCAACGCTGTCATCCAACTGTTTAATAGTATATCTGATAATGCGCCGCAAAGTACTGAGTACAAGTGTTCATGTCTCTTTGAATCAAGTCAATACACAGTGTTATCCGGTTGCCGAATTTTCGAGAGATTTTGGTCAATATTTGGTTTGTGTGTGTGTGTATGTGGCTGAGCATTTAATATTATGATGGTTTAAATAAATAAATGGGGTAAAACTACTTGGTCCCAATGAAAACAATGGTCAGCTATGCAGAAAAATTGAAGTGAGACGAGTCTCAGACGACTTAAAAAATGTCGAAAGCTAATAAAGAAAGAAATATATCATGGGAAAACTACAGAGATAATGCTATGACCACAATTTCCATATTTATTTGCTCGCAATGATAATGTTGTCTTTAGCAAAAACAACGACTTTGCATTGTTGGTGTTTGTCGTAGACTAAAACTTGTATTCACTCTCTTTGAAATGTAAATTTTTCCCAATAAAAACTACCATAAAGAATTTAACGAGCTGTATTCGGTGGCTATTACTCTCCGCAGAAGGTCTGCAATTATGATAGCTCTGAATATCAGAGACGTGCCTCCAGCATTCAAGTACAAAATGACACCACAACTGGTTTGGTGTCTATTGAATGACCAGTGAATTATACCATCAATTACTCAGACTTAAGCTTTTTTAGTGGACATAGAATATATATGTAGAATTGCTAGCTTTTTTATATAAATAGATTAACCACGACAGCAACCATGTTGCAACTACAATTTATTCATCTCTGTATCCAAATTAAAAAAATTACGGATTTACGACAATGGTTTGTTAATTTTAAGAATATACATTTTCATCTTGGAAAACAAATTGTAGAAAAGAATCTTAAAACTGTCGGCGGTGTGGGGGTTCGTCCAACCACTTTAATCAGCCACTGATCCTAGCGTGTATTGACTTTAATCATACTAAATTATTAACTAGAATATTGTCTGTGTTATGAATATGAGTTTTTTTGAAAAAAGAAACGAAACAATTCGTTTTGCGAAGTCATGTAACATTAGCGTAGATTTTATCCATCTAAAATTGTTTCCGATTTTATTAGCACTGACATGAACAAAATCCTAATGTAACTTTGAAAACATTTTCGAAATGGAAATCGTTGAATTTATCGATCTAAATTCAAATGAGAAGAAATATTCGTTTATTTGACTGGCGCGATGTCAGAAATTGCTTAAAGACGAAAAAATTCAGTGAAGTGATTTCATTATATTGTTGTTGCACAACACACACCAGTGTTCAATAGATATATATCAAATATTGATAAAAAACTAAAATAATATACTCTATAATTCAATTATTAATCATACGAAGAAATGATTAATAAAAGATATATTTCATAAGGCATCACTTTTTTCTAAGATTTTTTTTGTGTTTTACGTACATTGAAAACATCAATATTCTTTGAATTCAATTTCAAAATAAATAGTCTGCAATCGTATTACAATCGAAAACATTTGCTTTTCAGCATCTGTACATTTGTAAATATTTTATATCGTCATTTCACTTTCTTGGAATTGCATTTTGTTGTACACGCATTCACAAACAGATTTAAAGAATATAAATTGAAACGGGTGAATCGAAGAAATTATATCAGAACAGAATCTGAACGTAGAACAACCCCACAGTTGAAAAAAGATTTTATAATGAAAAATCAAGTTGTTTTTATTTTTGTAGTTCTTTGCATTGGTCAGGTGAGAGCAACATTTTATATCATGAAATAAAGGTTTTTAAATTCATGGGTAAGTGTTATCTTTTCATTTTTTTAAATTTAGGATGTAATTTCTGCACCTTGTGATGGTGGTGGAGAGTCCACTGGAGACAGTGATTGGAAAAGAATTGATGGACAAGATTTCCAACGAAGACAACGTTATTTTCGACAATATCCAAGATTTCCTCCAATGCTCTCATGGTGGCAAAATATTCCGCCAATGAACCAAGATCCAACGACTCAAAATACACCGTTATCTCCAAATCAAGTTACTCCAGCTGCTCCAATTATTCCAGCTACTCCAATTACTCCAGTTGCTCCAATTACTCCAGTTGCACCACCCAATCCACTCAATTCAGTGGTATTATCTAAATAAACAATAAACCGAAGTTTCAAAATGTCAATACATTTTCGGAAAATAATCAATAAAATTATAAGAAAGAAATAAGCTATATGATTATTTCAAATAATTTATTTGTCAAGGTTTAAGTACTTTAAGATGAATTCATTGAGATTAAATCCGCTTCATATTCCTTACACT
>NW_022197957.1:0-2855 GCF_009176525.2 Contarinia nasturtii | reverse complement strand
TAGGTTTGCATTTGAACAGATCTACGACAAAGTTAATCTTACGTTTCTTAAACGATTGTTAATGACATCGTCAAGGGTGTTTGGAGATTCGTTTGAATTACTCGAATTGCTTGATGATGCGCGAAACATGTCGATCACATCTTTTGGAATACCGTAGTTATTGCGTTTATTCGGCTGAATACCACAATCGGCACTAAGATATCGAAATTCCGGATCTTCTTCTTCGTCATCATTTGAACTTATCTAAAATATCGTTAAGTTTCGTTGATTATTACACTTTAATCACAATATATTCATTGAATATACCTCGCTATCAACTAGCAAATCACTCCATTCGAAAGCCAATGACTCTGTATATTTTTCATTAAATGGAGAAAAATCCAACAGGAAAACGCGATCTTTGGCATCACGAACTACATCAAATACATCTGCAATACAAAATACAAAAAAAAAAAAAGTTTCATCAGTCTAGCTCGTCATGTTTCATGTGAAAATCCAAAAATAAATGAAATAAATATATGGATGGCACTCACAATCATAAAGTGGAAACTTTGGTTTGATATGTTCTTTGAAAGTACTGACAATATCATTGACGATATTAACGCGTTGTGTGCAAATATATTCATGATACTGTGGCCAATCTCTTGGCGAAATGCCAATCAGTCGTTTGTTCTGCACAAAACAGCGAAACTCAGTGCCCGGATGAATGTCGTGCCATTTTTTGAATATCAAATATTGGCTATTTTCCATGGATTGATTTATGCTGCTGTCACTGCTGTCAGTGTCAGTGCTACTACAAGCCTCGGCCAATGGTTCCAAATCGAAAATTGGTAAATTGTGACATGACAAATCCTCCTTGCAAATGCCAGACGCTTTCAACAATTGATAAACATCGATGATATCTTTGCAGCACATTGTCTGGCCCGCGGTTATCCAAAATGCATCTTTCGGGCTATTCCAATTGGTTTTCACGAATACCGATCCGTCAAGTCGTGACAATGCATTTGCTAGTGTTTCACTAAATTCTGGAAATTGCGGTTGCTGAAATATAATATAATGTTATCTATGTGTCATATGCTTCTATTTTGATCATTCAATTTACTTACTATTACATCGTCGTCATCGTCTTCATTGTCAGCTGCTGTGGCTGCAGTGTCTGGTCCAAATGCATTCTCATTATCATCATCATTACTGTAGCATTCTTTTGGTAATATAATTATTTCATCGAGCAAATACTGTACGATTTCTTTTGGCAATGGAATGCATATCGATTCGAATGTAATTTTTCGAAATTTTTTATACCAATTTGTATAAGCGCACGCCCGTAAATCGACACATTCTTTGATCTCTTGATTTGTTATCTGCATTACAATTTTCCAATTGAATTTCGATTTCAAAAACAACGACTGTAAAATATTCTTGTTGTTATATTCACTTCTGTCGCAAATCGCATGTTGCGTTCAACGCTTTGACAGTTGACAGTTTAACACTATGTGTGCCACGAACAACGTCCTCTATTGGACGATTTTCAGTATCAACTCTGTTTAAAACATTCAATTGGATTGCTTTTTTGAATTTTGTTCTCATTTTTCTGAATTTGGAATGACGAATTTGGAATTGTTTGTAATTTGAACAAATTGTGAGTGTTTTACATATGAAACAGTCAAAAGAATTTCCAAAAATTGACCTCTAAATGCGCAAGATGGCTGTTTCTCTACTTTATTCGTATTTCGATGTTTTGAAGAAAATGAATTTGGCGAAAATGATCAACAACAATATTTTAGCTAGGAGAAGGATAGATATAATCAATGAAGGTAATTGTGTAAGTATAAAAAAACATTTCGTAAATTGTAAAATTCCAAATTTTTATTTGCGTATTTCGAAAAAATGCATTTCAATGTCTCATGTTCCTTTTGAAAATTATATTTTAATATCAATTGCATTGATGATGATTTGACAGTTATGAAACCGATCATATTTATTGTTCATTCACTGGTTTCAAATATGTTTCTCGAATTGCCATGAATGTAACGTTGATTTTGTGCTCAGCTAATTCGCCCACGAAAGAAACTTCAAACTCAGTTTTATTTTTTACTCCGAACAAATCTAATGTGTCGGTAAACAATTTAGGTTTGACTTTCTCATGACAGTCTGGAATTGAATTAAAATAAATTTATTGATTGACTTTTTAAAAAAGGGGATTTTTTTTTCACTTAACCCCCAGACTGTTATATTTACCTGTTTTTCTTTCTGATGGGAAATTAACTTTCCTATTTCCATTTTGGTTTTTCATATTGGTATAATTTATTTGTAGGTAATAATCGAAATCTGAAACCCTTCCCCTGAGAGCAGATCTGAAGTGCAATAGGTTCAATATATCGGTAACATCTTTGATTTGCCCAAAGAAATAATTATTCACACTGCATTTGAAACCTGACTGTTCGTTTGCTAAAAAATAAAAAATAAATTAGTGCTATTTTTTTACGTTGTATTTTAATTTTTTGGATATGCAATTATATTTTTTTTACCCAAAAGTTCATTTTCAATATAGCACTGGTTCTGTAATTTCATTGAAATTGATATTTCGCATTGATACTGATTATGTAAGCTCTTGTGTTTCAAGCTAAAATCGGTTGTGTATCTTGGGACAAAAGTCGTCATAAAATATTTTAATGACTGATACATAATTTTTGCTTGGAGTATCTGTAACAAGACATAAATATTCAAATTACTCATATAATTTTTTACGAATTAAATAGTGTGTAACACCTAATTAAATAGAGCACAATATAATAGAGATAACTTTCACTCGGATGCTGCGTATGCTGGACATAACAATGGTCTCATTGTTTGAA
>NW_022197956.1:0-3617 GCF_009176525.2 Contarinia nasturtii | reverse complement strand
CGAAGGATATCAAAGAGATGGCATCTTACTTGTATTCAATACAGGATTTTATTCATATTATGAAATATCATACATTTAGTACTTCATCTATTTTCCGAGGAAAAATTGAAGCGGGTCAACTATAGATAGATAAATAAAAGTTCAGCTGTAGTAGCTGGTCACCTTAACAATATTTAAAATTCAGATTTCAATTTGCATTCTACTTTTCGTTTAATAGTGACCAGAGGAATGAAAAACCAAATGGCTCTGGCCAAAGTTGCACCTGGCTTCAAGAAGGTTTTGGATTCATTGCTTGACGATACTATCTCAATTCGATGTAATTTTAATGCAGTTCATCATATGAAAACTTAAAATATTCAAGCGGCATGGATATACATTTATGCAGTAGTATAACTTGAACAGAAATCATAAAAATTATAAAAATTCATATATAATTTTATTGATGTGCCATATCAATATTTTTAATCAAAATCCCATTTTTTATTTTTCCATTGGAGTTAATTTTTATAAAAATTGAAAAGCGCATATTACTTTTTTTGATTTATGTTTAAGAGATCCTATTGAATAATCTTATCCACGGCGTTATAGTTTTACATGTTGTGCGTTACATGTTAATTATGTTATATCGCTTGCAAAAAACATTTTTATAGGTACACGATCAATTACTCGTTTCAAAAATCTACTTGGAATCAAAAAACGACAGGATGTTGCTCCAGCAAGAATTTCTGCTCGCCGAAAAACAGAAGGTTCGCTTAATCCACAGCGGCGTTCTATTAGACTTCGAAGTCTACCTGTTCAAAGATTGGCTGTGGTGCAAGGTGAGTTATCATCTGCTGTTATTCAATTCATCTCATTCAACATTTTAATATTTTTTCGAATTTTAGAAAATTACGATGACCCGAATAAAAAATGGTGTGTGTGTCGAAAGCCAGACGATTATACACCTATGATTCAGTGCGATGGACCTCTGTGCCAAATCGAATGGTTCCATATGAATTGCATCAAAATGTCAATAGCGCCCATTGGTTCTTGGTTTTGTCCAAACTGTCAGTTAAATTAATTGCAAGTTTCCACAAATAAATAAAAGGTTAATATACACAACATTTGAATTTCGATTTTGTTAAAAAACACCCAAGATATTTTAGGGGATATGTACCAATTATACATAATACCGATAGATACAGGTCAGATTTTATAAATGTAGTTAAAAGGTGCGACAAATTTCAAAATTCCAATTAAACTGACATCAACTGATATGGTATAAGTATATTTCATTTTATTGAAAAGAAAACATTGTAACGATTCATAATGATCACATTAACAATGTTAATTATAAGTGAACAGTGTTACATCATAATTCTCTTGCTTACAATTGAGCGCATTTTTCGCAGTTACAACAGAAATCCCAGACATCCTTGAGGTAGTCCTTTCTTTCATGCGCTGTCTTAAATTCCTTGCTTCCTAAATAGTCAATGAATATTTGTTCGCCTTTTTTGATATGCTTTATTGCTGCCAGATGAAAAAAATCATTATTGTCTATACGATGCTCTGCATTGGGAGTGCACGAGTGGTTCAACCGCGAGGGTGCGTCGTACACTATGTAGCGTGTACAAATGCCGTGGCATATTGGCGATTCTATTGAGAACAAATTCACTTCGATGACCGTGGCATGTTGATACGCCAAATGATAAATGAGCCGTTGGAGGTTTGGTCGATTTGATGACCGCAATTTTTCTAGCTGCATAATTCGTTTTGTAGCCCGTTGTGCAATATCATAATGTTTATCATCACACTCCTTAGACGATGCATGAAATAAAACTTCACCGTATGTCGAATATGGCGGTTCATAGTTTCGGAATTCTTTTTCGGAGCATAAAAGGTCGTTACAAAAATTGAGAAAATGTTCGATGTCTGGGACAGATTCAAGTGTATTTCTTACAATTTCATATATTGTTCGTACGATGTGACAGTCAGTGCTATCAAATAAAGAGTGACATTGGGCCCGATGAGTTCTATTTGCACTACATAGTTGACTACAGAACCACACGTCGATGCAATGATTGCATTGAATGAATTTGCTATTTGGCGATTTACCACACTGAAAACAGCAAGTTGATGACACGCAATTGATAGCCGCAAAAGCAGGTGCCACAAACAAAATTTCTTTGGCGTTGATGTCAAACCTTGCTTCGATGTAACGGCCGTAGTATTTGCTTTCTCCAAATGATAAAAAATTTCCCATATATGGAAATCCAATGTAAGTTGAGCTACTAGTAACGAGCAAATCACCATCTGGCTCGGATGATATTGTCAATTCTTCTTGCGGTGCTTGTAGTTTCAGATTGAATGATGAGGTATTTTCGATTGAATGCAACTTTCTTAAATGCCTTTTGCATGAAGAGATTGATGAAAAATTACCCTCGCAAATCGGACACAAGACAATGTAGTCGCGATGTACGGTATAGATGTGATGTTTCAGTGCTGTTTTGCGTTTGAAGCCGACATTGCACTCCGAACAGTGAAACTCTTCGAATCTGAGCAATTGTTTTTTGTACTTTCCACGTTTAACACCTTTACGAGATCCCATATCTAAAGGTAGAAATCATAGTAATCAATAATGACACATACTTTTCTTTCAATAGTTTTGTAACCCGAAGAAAAAATCGAACAAAAAGCAATATGTTCTCTCTCGACAACAAAAAAAATCAACAAAATCTTGAGAATAAAACTCATTTCTTTCACGTTATTCGTATTTACCGATTTTCACCTACCATAAACAATAAAAATTGCAGAACGTTTACGACACTATATTTCTACACTTCGTTTGGATTATTATTACAACATAGAATGAAAAAGAAATATTCTATTTATTTGAACAATTGTAATGTACAAAAAACCAACCGGCTAAGCCTATGAAGAGACAAAATGCGAATTCCCCTCATCTGTGCCATCTTGTATTCCATAGTTGAACTCAATTTAGTTACAATGAATTGAATCGAAAAAGAGAAAAAAAACAACAACAGTAACATGGCTACATAGATCTGTTGACCAGTGAGATACGTATAGCAATGGAATGAAAGAATGAAGAAAGCGTATATGTGTATGTATGCATCAGCACGCATAGATGTACAGCTCTGTGTGGCCGTGCTATTGTTGTTGTTTTTTCACTTTTTCATTTCAATGCTACAGAATTAAATTCAGTTTTTGCATCTAATTCACACTAAAATCAGATGGCGCTCATTAGCGAGATTCGCAAAAAAAAGTCTCCAATCTCATACAAATATACACCGGCTGCAAAAAACCATGAAAGAATAAACAAATCGGCACCGGTTGACAGCTACTATTCTGACAGCTGAACTGTCAAATGTGGCGCGCTTGACATGACATTTCATTGCATTTCGTACGACGTAAAAAATGTGTTAATTATAATCTGTGAGAATCGGTGCTTAAAACTCAATTATCATACCAATTACAAAATATCTCACCAAAATGGTGAGCACACATAATAAATATTACGACAAAATTCCAAATATTCTGGAATTTATTCGACAGGAAGACAAGGTTGGTTTTTTATAACATTTTTTTACTTTGTTTCTTCTGTTGCATTTGCCATTATG
>NW_022197955.1:0-5841 GCF_009176525.2 Contarinia nasturtii | reverse complement strand
GTAGTATTCCGAAAAGTTGTTGGCAGCAATCACTTTGTCGGGATTTAGATGCAAAGCTTTTTTTATCTCGTTGTATGTTTTACCATTGGTTCCTTGCGAAAGCAGAGTGAGTGCACTTGCCACAGATAATGGTGAAATAATCAAATTTCCAGTCTTCAACTTGGCGCATTCCTATCAATATGAATACAAACACAAACCATGACGAAAATAATTTTTTATTTGGTACGTAAACATTTTTAGAAGAACAGTGTATTTTATGTCATTTGCGATAGGTTGAGAGTATTTCACTTTTCAAATGTGATTCAACCCCTTGTGGAAATATTTCGACTTCATAGTCGACTAAAAATTGACTAATTTGGGACAAAAATGGCTGATATCTCAGCCAGCTAAAGTTAACTATAAGTGACTATATGCATCTCCGTGTAATTTGAGTTGAGAAATGTCGATTGTGATCATAGGTTAACTATAAGTATATGAAATTGACTTTTGTCAACTATGTTGACTATAATCACTTCTAGTTAACTCTGAAACATAACCAACTATATTCGATTTCAATCATCTATTGGTAATTTTAACCGAATAAAAGTGATTAAAATTGACTTAATTTATAGTCAGTCAGTCATTTTTTTTTCACAAGGGATGTCGGTGAAAATAATCAATTTATTTACGTTTTTATATTCTTCAACACACAGAGACTCATAGCGGCTATGATCTCTTTTAACAGAGTGCAAAATTTTGTTTGCGCTCTATCTCAAACTACATCGTGTGATCTGTGTATATCTTACTTCTTTCTTATTATTGCCTTTCGCTATACGTTACAACATCGGATAAACTTGTTTTTCTTGTTGTTGCAAAAAAATTAAAAATGTGAATCACAACACGCAATTTGCTATTCTTCTTTGTTTCATTCGTACACAAAATAAAAACAAGTAAGTTTCGCACATCACACATGGATATATGTATGAATGAATGTGTTGAAAAGAGATTATAACAGCTGTCACTGTTGCTCATACTTTACCGTTTGTTTTCACCGTTGAATATTTTCAAACACTGTCGCTTAATCACGAATATTTTATACTTTTAGTCATACTTGTGAGCTGATAAATATTTTTATGCAATGTCTGATGTTTATGTCTCTTATTTGCTACAATGAATTACCTGATAGAAATTAAATGCAAATTCAGAAATTCCTTCGGTGAAATCGTCCAGTTTTACTCGTTTTACTTGCGATGCCATTTTCAACTAAAACTTATTGGAGAGCGAAAAGAATTTATTCAAGCTGCGTATCGTCCGGCTTCTTTCACAGTAATGAATAGAAAAGTCTGCGTTTAAAAGCGAAGAAGGGGCATAAAGAACAACAAGTTTCATAATGCAGTTACTGCGCACATTTTTTGGAATTCCCCATCAAATAACAGTTCTGAGAATTGTTGGTGTACTATACATATGTATCAACATGTAGAATATTCGGCGAATATAAACAAATACAAAATTTAACGAAAGAAGTAGAATGATAATTGCAAAGAAGCCGAAAATAAAAATGCGTATTGATGTTGTTTGCAATTTAATTTGAGCAAACGAGAGGCAACTTGACCTATGCGATTGATAATTAATTTCACAAACGTGTAACTCTCAAGTATTTTATTAGAGGTACTCGGGCATATTAATCCTAATCTAATTGGCTGGAATCTATATCCTTTCTTATACTTAACTCTATTTCAAATGAATAAAAAAAAATCTATGAATTTTTCATATTCATTGGAAATGGAGCATTTATTGTACATATTATAGACCTTCGAAAAGATGTGGCGTATGAATAGAATCGTTTCGTTGATTTCTTTCGACAGAATAACAAACATTGTACGGCAATACATACAAACGGCGACTATATTCTATACTGATTCAGATTACTTTATACATGAACAACTCACGCATCATCTTCAGCTGTTCTGAAGCTCGCTGCACTCTTACACAACCACATATAAAGTTACCGGTTTTTATCTAATACCAACACAATCAACTGTGTATGTAATTGATGAACGTGTGTTAGGCTCTAATACATCCACCTTAAAAGTTTTCGGCAGAAACAAGCGTCACTTGAAAAAATGATTATTTCAAAAGAGATTGCCATTTAGTTTGCGTTATTTTCATCATGCCAAAGAGACAAAACTCTGATTTTTATTTTCTGATCAATAATTATAATGAAGTTTATGCATATTTCTTATTCGACAGAATCTTTTTGATATAAGGTATGCATATAATATTGTCGGTCGACTCGACAGTAAATGTTTATTGAAAAGTAGGATTGTAAGAGCGGTGTATATTTCAACCTGTTGCATAGTAATAAATCATCTAGAACAAAATTCGGTGTTGGTTAAAAAATAGAAGGAGAAGCAATTGATGGAACTGATGGAGCAGCTACTGCGCATCACATTTTCACACATTTTCTGGGGAGTTTGATCTTGTTGAATCAATAAAAATGATCAATTCAACGCCCTTTGCACATTGCTATTGTAGATTATATATTGTAAATAAATGTAATTTCATGCAAATCTTCGATTCAATTAAGTAAATCCTATATTGGTGTCGAAAAAATGTGTTTACATTTTAAGATTTTCACCACGACCACTAAAGATGATTGTATTGGATTCTCTGTCCATAATCTGGAACAGAAACGGATGATCTACATGGAAAGGTATGATAACTTCAACTTTTTTAGACCGTTTAATAACCCTCTTAACTAAAAAAAAAAATGGAAAAATGAGTTAAGGGAGATAAAAAAGTAATTTCAAACACAACCTTTAATAAAATCTTCCTAATTATAATCAAAAACCTTTTGTTCTTGAAGTAAAATCGAGTAAAACACATACCAATCATACAAGCGGCAGCGGCTTTTGATTCTTCTTCACCTACTTCGATGATGGCTTTGTGAATGGCATCCGACACATAAAGTTGCTCCTTGGACTCTAAGAGATCCGTCAAATTTGCACTTTTTGCATCAAACATCTCAGCTATGCCCAACTGAATTCAATGAAAAAGATCAATTTAAAATTAAACAATAATGTTTAAAAAAAAAACTATGAACAGATATTTCTTTTCATGAAGTGTATACGACATACCTTCTTCAACACGCTTAGAGGTGCCCACTGAACTGAACCGTTCATGTTCGTTCGGTTCATTCGAATTTGAACCGAATATGAACCGAATATGAACGGCATGTTTACATATTTTGAATAATTTGAACTAAACGTGAATGAACATGAACAGATTTTTTTTATTTCGAACGAACTTGAACAAACGAGAACTGTTCAGATGAATTCTCGAGAATAAAAACAGAATATAAATAGTTACTTATCAGAGCGAAACAAAGCGTATTTTTCTACATAGATTTGATGTTTTATTTTGTATGAATTACAACAATTAATCTGTATTTAAAAACATCTTCCTTCGCTTCGTGTGCGGAAAAGTAATAGGCATGGCTCCGCACACCATGTGTAGGAAAGGTATTGTATTAGGCCAAAAAATTAAAGTCACCACAAAACATGTTTTCTATGCATATTTAATGTAGAAAACACGATTGGAGATGATTTTGGGGCATATTAATGTGCGTCGCTGTGTGTGATGTGTCCTGTGTCCTGTGTCCTGTGGCGTGTTGCCAAAATTTGTTAACTCGATAAATCTTCTTCCAAAAACTCAATTCAAATTCTGACTTTGCAGGATGATTTGGGACTACTAGGAGACGTGCTGATTAGTTTTTGAGCAATATCTGTTGACCGTTGTAATTTTTTTTGGTCCGAATGGAGTACCCACTCCACATCCATAAATTTTTCAACCATTTTGGTGACACGATGGTTTCGTGCTCAGACATGAAATTCAAAATCTGACTTTACGGGATGATTGGGCATTACGAGGAATAGATCTGGTCAAATTTTCAACGACATTGATTGATCGGTGTAAAACATAGACTCTGAAGAAGCACTTATGAGAAAAATGCCTTAAAATTATATTCTTTCAATTTGAACGCTGAAAGAATGTGTAGTGGGGGTTTTTTGGCACGAGAAACCCGAATCTGATGTTAGTTTTAAGATGCAATCAATTTTTCACAGACTTTTCATACAAAAATCCACAAAACATTTCATTTTTGTATGGAAGACATGCTTTTGTGGTACCGTGATGATGTGGAATTTTGAATTTTTTTGATTGAAATTTCTTTAAACTTGGTGTGATTATTCATTTTGATAAGAAAATAATATTCACCAGTTTTCACGGTAATTTAAGTTACTGCAACCATACATAGACCATAATTTCAGTTTATTCCCAAAATTTCGGTTCCATGCGGAAAAGTTAGCTTGCGTTCGTAAGCCTCTTTATTTTTGTTCTATTTTGAAAGTAAGAATATCAAGATTTGTATGGGATCGATATGCATAAAACTATGGATTCCATTCAGTTAAACAAGTTTGATAGTGCCTTGTAATATGGTGTATCTGTATGTTATCTCTTTATTTCATTATTTTTCAGAATGCTTGCTTTCATTTCCTGCTGTGTAATGTTACCAGTTTATACCTATTATTAGCGTTATTATTATTTTTTAAGCGAATACATTATTATTTGATTGATTTTGAGAGTAAACATATTTTTCATATAATTAAATTATAAGTTCGGTCCAAAAGCCTTGATTGATTTTTTTTGAGTCATCAATTAGTTTGCGTTTTCAAATTTTCACCGCGACCACTAAAGATGATTGTATTGGATTCTTTGTCAATAATATGGAACAAAAACGCATGATCTACACGGAATATTGTATAGTTTGGAATTCGGCGTCCAGAACAGCACACCTTTACCTTTTTTTCTTTTTGGAAAAAGAAAATGAAAAAGGAGTTTTGTTAAATATAGTCAAAAAGCTAACCAAGTGGTAGGTGGAAGGAAACTTTTCATTCTAATTGCAATTGAAATATTTTTTGAACAACTGGAAATAGTAAGCATGGCATTGTTTTCAATTTTCTTCAATCGTTTTATATAGATATCAATTTGATTGCAATTAGTGTGATCGATCCCCCTTGAAGTGATATGCATACCAGTTGCGGCAGCAGCTTCTGAACCTTCTTCATTCACTTCGATGATGGCTTTGTGAATGACATCTGACACATAAAGTTGCTCATTGGCTTCCAAGAGATCCGTAAAATTTGCACTTTTTGTATCAAACATCTCAGCCATGCCCAACTGAATCAAATGAAAAGGAGAAGTTTTAAATTATCCATTAATGTTTTTCATCGTGTATTTGATGAAAACATTTTATTCAATGCATACCGTCTTCAAAACACTCTCCAGATCGATTTCAAATTCTGCTTTAAATTTCGGAATCGTAACGCTACAAGTGGTCAACCTCATCTGACTTGTAATATCATTCAGCTTATAATTTTCTATTTTTCCTTCCAAAGCCAACAGGCCACTACGACTATTCGGCAAAATAATTAAAAACGAAAAGTTCGAGTCAGCGTATTTAATTTCAAGAGCCTTCGCATCCAAACCATCCAGTTCTCCATAATCGAAACATTTCTTGATGGTCATGTATTCAACGCGATTTTTAACAGTTTCATTAATGTGAAAGTCGCCATTACGGGTGGCCAATTTATTGAATTGATACTTCCAAGTGCCTTTGAAGTAAATGGCATTTACCAAAACAAGACGAGTATCCGAGTTGAGCATTTGTGGTTTGATGAAATCCTTGATCATTCGATTAGTATTCGCTTCAACAAAAGCATTGATTGTACGGGCACTTTTATTCGAATCGTTAAAGTCCAATGATTCAATGCCCGATGAAAACTTTTCAACTGCAATTTTTTT
>NW_022197954.1:0-4529 GCF_009176525.2 Contarinia nasturtii | reverse complement strand
TCTCTCTCTCTCTCTCTCTCTCTCTCTCTCTCTCTCTCTCTCTCTCTCTTACTCTTTCGCTAATAATTTATGGTTAAATCGAAGAGTTTTTTGGTTCTGGCTTTAGTTAACCGCCGTTAGTGTGTTTCTAGTTCAATATAACAAATGTGATTTGAAGATAAACCCCGCACCGAATGGTTTCTTTCAGACATTATATTGAGATAATGGCTGAATCAGCTCAGGCATCAGGCGCTGAAATGGATTGAAAACAATAGAAGTGATTGTTATAGTGATTGTACACTTCCGTTGTAGTGTTTCTATACGTATTGGCTATAACAATAACTTCTATTGTGGTCGCTCCTTTTCTGCGTTTGATGAAAGTTTCCTGAATAAACTGGCCCGAAATATCTCCATATAATGTCTGGTTTCTGTGGAAAAATACGAGTTTTTTTATATTGTAGTCTTCATTTGGTGAAGCATATTGCAGCTTTTCTCATTATTTGCACATGTAACAAGTGAATGTCAACTTGAGTGTCTATTTTGACTATGAGAAAAAATGGATTTTCCGATGAAACGTACCATATCACATTGAAATCAAGATTAGTTAAATTTTCGAACGGAAGTGCGATGTAGACTAGAAATAATTCAAAACAGACTCAACAATCAATGCTTTATTTCAGAAAAATGTCAATACAACCAATGTCTGTCTTGAATAAATGTACAGTTGAATGTCATAAAAGCCAGAGCCAAATAAAATATCGATCAAAACAATCAAATAATACGGCCAATCAATTTTCATTTATTTATTTGATTTATTTCATTTCACGGTTCAGAGAAATTGTATGTGCCTTACAAAAAAATTCACAACCGAAATAAAAATCGAATAGAAAAATATTCGAGCAATAAATTTTATTTGGCTTTTGCATGTGAATTGTTGGCAATAAATAAGGGAAAAAACCCCGAAAAAGAGTAAAAAAAAAGAAACAAACTAAACGTCTGTCAAAAAGGTTCTGTTACATTAACACTGGACTTGGATTTATCGGAAACGCATAGATATTACTTTCGAATTCTTCTCTTGAAGCAACTTTTGATTTTATATTTAAAATCAAATCAAAAAAAATGAATACACTCAATTGTCTGCTGGATGTTAAAGTGTTGTTTCAAGAGTGCATTATTTGCTTTGTCTTTCCAATAATTCAAAGTCTTCTCAATACGTTTTCATTCATATTCGAATTTCGAAATGCGTTTGTTTTTCTGCCGTTTGTTGTGTTTTTCTGTCGGCTGTGTTCAAGTTGTTTTGTTGAATAATTTAAGTATTTTTCAAACAAGAAAACTTTTTCGTCAGTAAACAAAAGTTGTCTATGGCAGAAAACCTGTAAAGCAGTATGTGTATGAAATGTGAATTCTTTTGAATATGTACTTGACGCTGTACCATTTTCGACAAAACTTCTCTTTTATACAAGCCCATTCAAACGCATAAGAAAAATGCATTCACGATGGAGATGTTTAAGCGAAAAACAAAGAAGAAAAAAATATGCACGTTGGAGACTGGGTCCAAGAACATACGTAATGCGCTTCCAATTGGAAGTCGATCAGGCCGAAAACGACTTTTTCATGTGTAAATTTTTCAACTCACTCATGCCATATGATTTTATTTTTTCTTCTTTCGTTTCAATGTTTATCGAATCGCATTTGAACTCTTTCAATTTTCTCTTTGCTGTAGATTTATATATATATTTCTTTCTTTCTTTGTTCGCTCCATTTTACTTGGCTGCAAAATCGTGACAGTGTCATAAAAAGCTTACCAACTGTCGCAGGAAATCGCTTTCCATTCATAAAATTTACTAATTTCATGGTTCAATGCACAATCAAGTAACAGCAACACACGAAAGCACAATATAATAAAGAAATCCGATTCTAAATAATTTATAAAAGCAAACGAAAGAACCAGTGTGTTTGTGTGAAAGAAAAAAAAAAATGAGAGAGGAGCGAGAAAAAACTCAGGGAAACGAAAACAAGCATTTAAATCGATAAAATACCATCAAAACTGTTTGTTAAATCCAAAATGAACGATAAGTCGAATAAAACTGATTGCAACGTACTTGAGAAAAAAAGTGTGCGAAAGTGCGCAGCGAGAAAAAAAATGATGAGGTCCCATCCTCCGACCGGGTGGTAGCAAAACGAATGAGCAGAGATGAAAATGCAACTTTGGAATTGAGTGTGATGTTCAAATAACAGGAAAGGAGTCGATTGAAATCCAACTTTTTGAGTGTATACTCAAAACATAAACGACGGATTTGTGCAAGAGAAAGATGCTAACGAGGGATGGAAATGCAGAAGAATAAGACGATGAAAGAGACGGAGAAGCTATTTAGAACCGCACCAACTAAGTAAAATAGAAGAAATAACGAAGCCAATGTCTGGGCTTATGAGAATGAGGAAGAGAGACTTCTCTGGGGGGCGGCCGGCGGTAGCGAAAGAAAGAAAAAGAAATAACCGAACCTTAGCTCAATCAAATCTTCTCGATCAAGTTATTTAAAGTGGTGTGCATGGTAAATTGGTTGGCTTAAGCAGTTGCTGTTTGGTTCGATTTCATATGCATATCATAAAGCAGTTTTCGTTTCTCTCTTTCTCTGTCTCTTCATCTCAGATTGATTTCCTTTCTTCACTCTCTCTCTCACACACACATGCTGTCAGATTGCCATATCGTGTTGAAAGCAGCAGTCAGTTTCGTTGAAAGCGGTCCAAATCAATTTATTATGTTCGTCTGCTTGTGAAAAATTTGCAAACGAATTCACGTTTTTCATGTGCCCAACTTCACTCTTCTTCACTTTTTCGAATAGAATTTTAACCCCGATAAAAGAAAATATAAATTTCCCGTAGAGTTTTTCCCTTCCTCTCGTGAATTCTTTCTATCGCTGCATACGTTTGGATTCTATCTCAGAAAATACGGAAATCCGTATTTGAGTGCGGTTTGATTCAAAGCACATATACATTATTCCAAAGAAATGTAAAGATAATATTGTCGAAACAATACCAAAACGTTCGGATGGAATGACGAAAACTTCATCGAATGCTAAATGAAATGATCAAAATCAAGGCATTTTACTATACTCAAACATAAGCACACACACAATCTATTTTCTAGCCATTTATCAGTTTCAAGAAGCAAAATCCAAATATAAATAAGATCGGTTATCTTGCCTTCTTCGCACGCAGAAAGTAAGCAAATCAATCACAATCCGTCAAGTAATTTATTTTTCTCTTTCTCTCTCTCTTGTTGCACAAAAGTTTTTGTTCTCTTATCAATGCGGAACGGTGTTTTTTTCTTTCGGACGAAAACAGCTGTGTTTGAGTAATAACAAATACATAAACAACTTTTGGCCTATGAAAAGGTTCCGGAAAATTATCTAAAGCTCATGTTATTGACGATGACGGTCAATATATGTTGTGAATTCAAAATAAGTGTAATTTTGACTGCATTAGTTTCAATAGAATAATTTTAAAGACCATTAATAAACCATGTAAAACATACAGTCGAAAAAATGATGAACAATTTTAGCTATTTTACAGTAACTCTTAAAAAATAATAGAGAATTTACAATTTGATAATTTCTGTTTTTAAATTATCTCTTTCATTAAGAAAGGGAAATAAAACTCAACGATAGTAATCGATACCCTTGTGACAACAAGACATTCGAGAAAAATGTTCGAAACTTGTATACGTTTTCGACACCATTTGAACAAATAACGCCGCGCCACCCAATATTGTTTACCTTATTTGTTTTCATTTTATAAACAGGTGGAACATTTGCAGATAAACAAGTCGAATTAATTTTTTATTTTTCACGCACCAGGTATTTACATAGTGAAATTCCTCTACTTGCGTATGCAGTAAACAGATAAATTATGTGCTCAAGAAGTAGTATAAATACCGTGTTATTTTAAATCGAGAGTCAGATTAGCCAAAGCTATTGGTTGTAATAAGCCAAATACTCTATCTGCTATTATTCCTTATTCTGAAATTTGGTAAGTGATAGAGAAATTTACTATATTATTTAATTGCTATACTATTCTCTAAGTTCATATTTCACACTTATTCGTTTAGCCATTCGAACTTTTCATATTGTTCAATCATTGTTTGTAATCTTGAAAATTACAGTGTAACACAATGAGCGCTAATATCGTAGATTTTTCTTTATCGATTCCACCAATACGACATCCACTAAAAAACTCGCCGATTTCTGTTACTAGTGGTGTTTTAATACAGCTCGTGTAAACGTACAAAGTAACACACTGACTCCGATTCTGTGTATGCGTATGTATTACAAATTCTGCACTCAGTCATCAATAGTAGCTGCTTGTGCAAAATTTACAATACATACGCATACACAGGATCGGAGTCTGTGTGTTCTTTTGTATTAGTTCGTCTGTAATACAGCCATAGCCGTATAGTTCGCTCGAGCTGTGTCAAAGCAACAGTAGTAACAAAAATCGGTATCTTTTTTAACAGATGTCGTATTCGTAGAATCGATAAAATTAATTTGTAT
>NW_022197953.1:0-4151 GCF_009176525.2 Contarinia nasturtii | reverse complement strand
AATGTAGTTTCCATTGGCATATAGTTTTGGCCGCCCTGAATGACCCAATTCGGAGGGCAAGGGTCAAAATAATATAAAAATGAGCCTGTGGAAGAAAGATCTCTCACTGTGGAAGAAAGATATTTAATTTTTTTTTTTAAATACATTACATTGCATCTTGTATCGACACATCTTTTATCGAAAGATGTAGAAATCTGAAATAAGCAGAAAGTAGACGAAGACAAATCATTGTATTTTATCAATGCACATATGATTTACTCAACAATTTCAATAAATATCTTATTTTCAATGGCAATAGTACTCGCTTTGACTTCATTTTAAAACTACCTTATCAATTCCATCTATTTTTGGCAAAAAAAATCTCTCTCACCCACAAAAATTTCGTGGAAAATCTAATGCATCACAATTGATTACACCTGAACGTATGTCAGTCACAAGTGAATGATGTTGTTTCGGCGAAAACTCTTAATTTCAAATCGATTGAATGTCATTGTATTGTTTGCGTGTGTCGTAAGTGGCGCTTGCAAAATGGATCACTTCATTTTCGTTTCTTTCTCTTTTCTTCGAAAAGACAAAAGAGTAACGTAGAATCGAAGGTAATCGGTTTCGATTGGTGACAGAAACATGATGGGATAATAAAAGAGTGTAAATTGCAACGATCAAGATGTTGTATGACCGAATTGCCTGAAAATCATATCTCATAACCCAACCAAATCGAATGTTGTTGTTCAAAGATTGACCGAAGATGATACACCTTTTTTCGGTATTGTTTCCATTGTTCAATGGACCAAAACACTCTTTTTCATCCGATTCAAAGAAAATAAAGAACTACCACTGAAAAAATGAAACTTGAAAGAAAAGAGAAACAAACTTCAAAGATGAAAGAAAAAAACCACAAAACACACATGACCAAATTTCTTCAAAATAAAAAAAATAAAAAAAGATAAATCGCTCGCTATTTTAATGTCAAACATTGAGTTCCTTGGAAGCATAACTGGATGCAGAAATTCAGACTTTCAATGCGTGCAAAATTACGCATCTCATTGAACATATGCCGTGCGATTGCATCTCTTTTGATAAAACGATAGTGCCTTTTATTTCCTGTTTTCGAAAAACTTTCAAATCGTCAAATGTCCGAATTGTTTTTGCAAGAAAGGGTGCAACAAGACCCGAATCATGATTTGAAAAACATTTCGATATTGACCGGTGTCATTTGTGTGTGTGTGTGTGTGTGTGTGTGTGTGTGTGTGTGTGTGTTTGCATTGAATTGTAAAAATAGCATCCAATTTTACTCGATTGGCCATTGTCGTCCAACGAATATGTGGTCATGTTTCGAATAGAATCGTCCAACAATAAATAACAAAAACATCATAATAATGCATCCTTTTACAGCGACAGATGCTGCCGAAAATGGACTCAAAACAACTGCAGAACAAAAATTTTCATGCTTATCATAATCCATTGACTATGCCAGTCCGAGCGTATATCGTTGCGCTTAAAAGGATTTAACGAAAGATCATGGAAGAAATGAACACATACAAAAACTTCACATTGACAAAATGCCAAATGAGAAGAACAAACGAAAATGCAAAAAGAATTCGACCAGAGAGAGAAAGAGAGAGAGAGGTAAAAAAAATAACAATTCACAAAAAATGTGAGAATATGATCAATAACAAACAGATTTTTACAACAAAGTGAACGTTTTTTTCCTGATTGGCCAAATAAATCATAACTCGGACATTTGGTCAGGTTTGTCCGTCATTTCTTCTATTCGTCTTTAACGTAAATATTGAATACTCGATCTCCTTATTTTATTGTAAATGTTGGAATTTTATTTTAATTTTACATTTCACTGAACTGCTTTTAAAGTAATTTGATTTTTATTTCGAAATGAAAAGATTTTGGAATTTTGGGTGCAAACCAAAGAGCAAGCGATGACATTTATTCAAAAACATTTTCCAAATTCATGGTTATTGAAATCACCGAGGTGCATTGTTTCACTTGAAGAGCTATCGCTCTCATAATCGTGCGGAAAATATTGATGTCATGCAATCAATTCCATATTTTGTTGAAGTGTTGATGCTACTTATTAGTAGTGGTGCTCTTTCTGGCTAAAAAACTGTTCATTTCAATTTTCAATTTCAACGCCTTTAGTCACTGAGATTGTTGGATGAAGTTATACTTATTTATCACTTCAACATCGTCTACTTTTTTATCAGACGGAGTAATTGTTAAATTTTCCTGTTTCAATAGGCGAACTCTCCATAACAACCGAATCGTAGCGTAAAAAATGACCTCAATGGCACTTACTGCTGAGAAACCTAAAAAGAGACCAAGTTAACCGCCGCCAATCCGAACAAAATAAATTAAGTTTGTTGTAGAAACCCATTTTTCTCATCAGAAATGAATGAATTGTATAGAATGGTTTTTGTTTTAAGACCACACAGAAATTATGCTCCATAAGAGACTGTATAAAATGCAAATCTGTAGCACTGCTAGCGCCACTCCGGACAACTATGGAGTTCTAGTCTGTTGGTTGCAACTGAGCAAAAGTCTTTTCACTATTTGGCGGCAACTTAGTGTAGATTACATTGAATTCCGTCGTGGCGCTAACAGTGTGACATTTTGGGCATAATTTCGGTACGTTTAAGACTTTGTTTTGCACTAGGGGGTAGACACATGGAATATTACTTGAGATATTCACCGAAATTGAAGGTATTCTTGGTATTCTTGGTATTCTTGGTATTCTTGGTATTCTTGGTATTCTCAGTTTTAGACGGAAATGTCAATACATTCAGCAACGTCTCACAATGTGCATATATGAATATTATCTTCCAAATATTAAAAAAAACTTTTTCAAAGCTATTAAGATAATACACTTCAATTGGTTTAATAAATGCAAAAACAATTTTGATCAAAATAACAGAAAGAAAACAGAAAAAATTAAAATAAATTTCGAAATCGTGAATGTTAAAACGAAATGGAAAAAACTTGAAATCTTTATTACCGATATCAATTTGACATTTGGTAATCACGGTATTCAAATTTTTAGTACAAGTAATCTTTAAATAAGTAAGTAATTGTCGTATTTGAAAATAGATAGGTATTATGACAATTCATTGGTATTCATTCATTCTCTATTGTGTCTACCCCCTAGGTTTTGCATACATACTCCACATTTTTTAACTCGCCCGTAACCCGTCGTAAACCTTCAAAATCAAGTTCATTCCGATTCATGTACGCTTTGTATTTGATAAATGTACAGGCGTCACGAAATGCTCTTCCGGCCTGTGTTGTGGAAAACTTCCATAGTGCTTCTTTCAAACATTGCATGCGTGCTACGCCACATACTCTTGTTTTTTTATCTCCTGCAAAATGTGAGAATTATTCAAAATGCAAATTTTAATAAAAACAACTACCTACTGGGCATCGAAAATTTAACGCATTCGTACTCAATTTTGGTGAAATTGGCCAAACACTCCTCTTCACAGTTGATTTTCGAATAGATTATGAAGAAACTTAACCGTCGATCAGATTGAAAGAAACATTTTCGTTGCGACGGCTGAAAGTGACGCAATTTTTCGATGGTTATTGTCAATTCAGGTTTAATTGTGATATAATTCAAATGTGAAAGGAGCAATCGAAAATAATTTCTTGACATTTGTATTGCTTCACCAGGAGTTGTTAAAATTAATTTGAATCCTTCATCGATTCCACCACATTGAAATTCGATGTCATTTGAAGTCGTTAACAATCTCATTATTAAATTATTGATTTTTCCTAGCTGAATGGCGGGAACGGGATATGGATAATTTAATTCATCAAATAATTTTTTGTATCCATCTTCCATACTCCGATGTGACGACGAATTTGGATAGCTCTTAACGATCAACAGTTTCGATGCCATTCTATGAACGTAGTTATCAAGAAATAGAAGAAATTTGTCGATTTGATATTGAAATTTGTTATTCATAGGTTGGAAAATATGAGAAAGAGGTTAAAACTTACTCTTCAGTATATATTTCATGTGAATTCAAAGCGTTGAGAGTGAAACAAATGCCATCCTCAGTTAAAATAGGAACTAATAATTGCTGGCAAGGTCTATTTTCCCAAATACAATTTTGCATTAAGTTCATATGATTTAACGCCAT
>NW_022197952.1:0-8886 GCF_009176525.2 Contarinia nasturtii | reverse complement strand
ATAGTGAATGATATATGAGAGTATTCAGACCAAGATCTTTTCGTAAAATTCCGTACAAAGACCAACTTTTTGTGGACGGCGTCGAATTGATAAAAAGAACCGTAATTTAACGAATTCAATAAATTGTTAGTTGTTAATGAAAAACCACCATTGAAGTTAATAAAAAGACACTTTTATTCTTAATTTGCCTTAAACTTATTCGATTTGTTAAACATGCAACACAATTTCGTTCTATAGCTTGTTAAACTTTAGCTTAGAGTGATCATTTGTCATTTTTTCATTGAACAAATAATTTCAATTGAAATAATTAATAGACACACACACTTTGTGCGACAAAAACAGTTAGAAAGCTGAAAAACGCGATAAATATAAATCAACTATATGATTTGGACTCTTATACTTTAAAGAACTGTATTCAGCTCATCAAACTTAAATGCAAGCAAAATAATAGTTTTTTTTAAACTGCTTACTTTGTGAAAAGCCATATTGTAAATGCCACAGGGGAAAATCACGCCATATCATTACGTTTAATTAACTTTCAATGTTTTATTTTCCTTTCTATTCTGTGATTTTCCCCGAGGTACGCTGCAGGATAAGAAGGTAAGTATAAACCCTGTATAATTGTATTTTTTGTTTGTCTGATTAGCAAAACAAATAACAAAAATGTAACTTTTTCCATTAAATTTCATTTGACTTTGTGATTATCCGAATCGAATAATCGAACCAAGCCAATGGCCCAATTTCTGAAAAACAAAAAACACAAATAAAATAAAAATGCAAAAAAAAGAGAAAACAAATTATAAAAATTAAAATAAATATATTTCATTTTTATATATTCAAACAAAAAAATGCATAATTTTCTGAGCGTCCGTTTTGTTCACTCCTTTTTTTACGTTCTGTAACTGTATAAACTGTGTTATCTGCTTCGAAATTTGTCTGAGATGAAATGCGAGTTTTAAATGTTCTTTTCTGTTCACATGACAATTATGTACAGATTTTTGTAATAAAAAATACATTTTAACGATGTCTATTTCTACAACATTATACCGTAGTTGCTATTTGAAGTCTTAATTTCGGGTCATATGGATTTGTATGTTATGATTGTTTTAATTCAGCAGTGGTGTGTTGCCATGGAAACAAGAGTGAACTAAAGCGAGTGTCTTTCATTTGTTACGAAATGAGATTTTCGTAACACGGATTGATCATTGTTATAATAATTGCGCCGGTATTTGAAGCTAACGTATTGGTGACGGAAATCTGTGCGTTTCCACTTATAGAAATGCATACAATAATTGATTTCGCTAATTTGTTCTTGCTTATTGTACTTTTAAGTTCGTGTCACATTTTGAATGTGTTTCACGCCGTTGCATTTATTGATTGCATTAACATATACATTTTAAAAATCATTAATTATACCGTTGTATACAAAATGTTGTTGAAACGAAATTTAAAAAATAAAATTTGTTTGTAAACAAATAAAAAATGTGTGACGAAAGTGACGTTAGACAGAGATGCGAACATTTAATGTGTGGAATTATTAGATAGATCTATGATCAGAGTGCGATGAGCTCGACAAAAATGCATTTTTTCTCGTAGATTGAATTTCTTTTTCCACATTTCTTTATTCCTATGAGAACGCAAACAAAAACGAATATATTCTTAAGTATAAAAAAGCTCGATTTTATCTAATTTGTTTGATTTTCTTATTGTATGTTTTGGAAAAACAATTACCCAAATTTCGATTGATTGACATACGTATCTAGGCTCAGCTATGGCCGAGCATTTGATAAGCATTGAATTTATTAAGATACGGAGAACACAATAAATGTGATGTATGCATCTCCAACGAGAATGGCAACTGATTTTTAAAATGTTATGCTTCTTTGAAATGAATTAATTGCCATACATAAATTTAAGGTAAATGTACCCAAATAAAAGCTGCTTGATACCGATCTTAGACGATCAAATTGTAAAATTAAAAAAAATGGTCGTAAGGCTACGTGTAGAATGAGATTCTCAAGTTTGGAATCACTGGTTTCAATAAGATATAATAATTGAATTATATTGCAAACATAAAATATGTATAAAGAAAAATTTAATAGCTTTCTTCATTTGATCAAGTTCTGATTTTATGTTTCACTTTTTTTTAAAAAATCTTCAATTTTCTACATTCGTCTTCTATACATTTATATTAGCTTTTCTTTTCATTTTTTTTGGTAATAACAAAAATATTTTTCTACAATATATAAAAAAAAGAATTGCTGGCTCCAGAAAAATAGCTGCATGTGAATTCCACGATATTAAGCTGCATTAGAGGTGGTGTTTTACAAAATTGTGAGCGATTAATAAGTAAACATGAGTTTAAGTGCTTAATACAAAGTTTCTTATCGAATTTTGTCTATAAATTTTCTTATTGATATCCTGGATGAGAGCAATTTTATCGCATCATTACAGTTTTATCAACTTTTGCTTTATATTTTGAAACAGGAACATCTTATTATACTTTTATTGATAGCTGCAACGTTCAAAAACGTTTGAAATTGGTTTCTTTTATCTCGTCTATTTTTTGAAACATAAAATAATGTTTTTTGTCTTGTTTTTAATATGTTCTTAACGGTCTTGTGAATGTTTGTTGCGTTTTGATAATGAAAAGCGTTTTTTTTTTGTTTAGTTTAGACATATGTTGCAATCGCACCGCTATTTGGTCCGATGTTTCCATTACCATTTGGCAATTGTGGTTTTGATGATACGGTTTGTAGCTGATGAGAAGAGTGTGGTGTTGGTGGACTTACTGGTGGATTTAACTTTCCCGGAACATATTGACCTAAAAAGGGAAACAATGCATATTAAGGATATTGACTTAATAGGTTCTTATAGCTTCAGAAGTTGGTAATCCAAAAGGGAAGGGCGAACTTAATTTTAAGCGATAAGTAAATAACAAAAAAGATCTTCAAAAAAGAGGATTTTTCTCGAAGAAATATATTTCCAAATGTATTCTCCAAGAAAGACCTAACCCGTTGGAGACACAGCTCTGTCAGAAGCTATGGTAAAGGTTTAGTAAAATTCTTCTAAGTGAATTAATCTTACCTATAAAGGAGCCATCCTCTGCAAACTGGCCCACTTTAAGAAACAAAACAACAAATACGTATTAAATTGAGTATTTTTGAGTAGGTTTCGAGTTGAAATTAATCAATTTTGTTTATCAATATGATGTTTGCAATTGTAGATTGGATAACTGCACAAACCAAGCATTTTCAGGAGATATTTACAATATGCCTTTATAGTGTCTATAATTTGCATGGCTTTGTATGTGTGTATATCTGTGCAGCAATACTAATGCATTGAATGGAATGTGATGAATTGAAAATCGCAACAAATATTTGAAACAAATTAAATTATTAAATTGAAATTTGAAAACAATAAAATGATAATTACCTTAATTTACAATTTTCTTCAAAATCGGTTGTGCAATATATGGGGATTTCATTTGGTTTTGAAAAATGATAAAAGAGCAACCAAATAGATGTTTTACAAATAAAAAAAGATTATCGATTTATCTCTTTATCAAAATTCAAATGTTCGTCATATTCTTATTCGTCATTTTTTGTTTTGTTTACTATTGTATAAAAAAACTAAATATCGTCTACACAAGCGTTGCAAAACCCTGTGAATTTGATTCTTGACCTCGATCTCGATTGCGCCCGTATGCGTTTATAAAGGACCCATCTTCGTTTATACCTTTTATTCGAATTTTACAAAATGAAACATAAAATTTGAGATAAAAAATGGAATAGCTAAGGTGTAATAGCTGTAAATTATTATCAAGCTTTTTTTTGGCTTTTTGATGATGGTGATGATTTGATGTGTTTCAAATTACAATTTAAGAAATCGACTACAATAAAAAAAACACTTTTTTACCTGTGTCACCTTCACCATATGCTGCCATTGAATCACCATCGTCAACTTCATCTTCTGGTTTCATGAGATTTGATGCGATCGATTGACGACCAGCACTTTTATTGTCCAATCTTTGCAGAAAAAGAAGAAAACAATTCATTTTTTAGATTACAACATTTTTAATTTAAGCAAGTGCACTCTGTTAGTTTATGCTTGGCATTTTGGTTTGATTAGGTTTTGTTTATTGTATTAGTAGCCTTAAGATTCCTTTTTTAAATGGCAAAAACGAAGGTAGTTAATAGAAATACAATGCAATTTTGGGTTATTTAAGGTGGCGACACACATTATTTCTTTTTTTTTTTATCTCCTACATACTTTGAACTCTTTTCTGGAATATTTAAATGATGTGGTTTTGCTTGTTCAACAATGTTACTTGTATCGGTTGTTTGTCGTCTTCGATCGTGTCAAAAAGTTGTTTGAAAAATCAGTTTACACTTTCATATCAAGTTCTATCGAATGTATTTAATGCATGTTACTTACGGCTGTGAATATTCATGGAAACCACCTTCTTCTGGATAGTCTCGTCGACCATTGGCGAGTTCTCGATCATATACATCATATTTACCGCCACGATTCCGTTTGATTATGCAGACAATGATGAGCAGCAACAACAACAATGCAATCGCCAACAACATTCCTATCAATACAAATGCATATTGTAGTTATCGAACTTAAAAAAATGTGTCAAAAAATCTGTACCAATTAACCACCCGGCTGCGGCCATATTTTCACTTGGAACCTTATTTGGACCATCTGTGCACCAAAAAAAACAAACATTTTACGATTTTTATTTGATTCCGTTTTCGTTGAAGTAAACCTACCTTCGCCGACGGTTTGAACTTCTTGAATTGCACTTTCTGTGAAATGGTCGCCATCGACTGATGTCACAATGAATTCATATCTTCGATCTGGTTCTAGACCAGGAATAACAACGAAGTCATTGTCGATAATGTCTTTAGTTGTTTCCCATTGTGTTTCACCCTTAATGCGATACTTTGCATAGAAATGAGTGCCTGGTTATTGAAAATGAAATATGTTAATTTCAAATGAATCGATATTAAAAATGAAAATAACATTTGAATTAACATCAACATACCTGGCCGTCCGTTAACGTTTGGAAGCCAATGTACTTTAACTTTTGGATAAGGATTCTCTGATGGCAATTGTTCCCATATGAATTCTGGACGATCTGGTGGGTATGAACCTCCTGGCAGTGTTTTTTGTTCGATAAAATAGCTAAAAATAGAAATTTATGAAATCAATATTTTTCGAGAAAATTTTTTTATGAAAAATGTTTAAAAGAAACTTACTCTTCTCCTTCGCCAGCTTTCGTTGTTCCAACAATATGTATACGATACTTCGTATTTTCCTTAAGTCCGGCCAATTTGGCTTGTGTACTACGGGGATCGTCAATATGTGGTTCAAGTTCCAATTTCGATTGGATGGTAGTTCCCAATACCTCTTGATAGTAAACTTTGTATCCGGTTAATTTTCCATTTGCTTGCCATGGTTTCTTCCATCGCAATAAAAATGCAGATGAACCAAGTGGAAATGCTTCGAACGATTGAACGCTGCTTGGAACACCTTCGGGTGTTTTGAATTCAATGACGGCACTAGCCGGTCCATGGTAACGGCTATTGAATGCCAAAACTCGAGCATAATTTATAGCATCGGGACGGAATTTTATAATTAACGCTCGCGTTGAATTTCCTTTCACATTAATTTCTCGCGTGTTTTCTTCACCATCAACATCGGTCCAAGTTTGCACTTTGTATCCCTTGAAATGACCATTAATACTTTCAATCGGAACTGGATTCCAACTGAGAATTGCCGATGTACTTGACGTCACTAGAACTAGAGTAAAGTTTGTTGGTGCCTGTGTTGGACGATCTTCACCGGAAACCCCGATTGTATCAATAGGTGCCGTATTCGATTCACCCATTTTATTGACGGCCAACACTTTGATGCGATACCGCACAAATGTTGGTTGATCCAATATAACATAATTATCGCTTCGCCAATCATAAATGTCAACATATTTCCAATGATCCATTGGAATATCTCTCTTCCATGAAAGTCGATAGTGAAAATCGGGACCATTGTGCTCAATTTGTGGCATATGTGTCCATGAAATGACTAAATTTGTTGGTGTCGTACCTTCGCCCTTGACATCGTCGGGATTTTTGAAAGGCACTTCTGGTTCAGTTGTACACGATTCGCTGTGACCGCTTGGCTGTGATGGTCCAATTTTATTGAAAGCAATGACACGGAATGTATAATTAGCCCATGGGCTCATCGGAACATTGTATGTAAAATCGGTGGATGGAACTTCATCATAGAAACCGGTCCAAAAGGTGGATGGAACTTTATCGTAGGCAACGGTCCAAATATCAGGTGTAAATGACGTATTATATTGAATTGTATAATAAAGAATTGGAGCTCGATTGTCACCCATTGGTTTCCATGAAATGGTTGCTTCGCGTGCAATACAACTGATACCAGTTAATTGCGGTGCATTCGGAACATCTTGAACGATTAATGTGGCTGATGCACGTGCCTCATCAAGATCAGTGGATGCAATACATGTGTATTGGCCGGAATCAATTTCGAACGTTTTTGAAATAGTCAATGAATTATCGTTGGTCCGAACGAAACGTGGATCATTTTCAAAGTCAATTTCTTCGTCACCACTAAGCCATTTAATATTTAAATGTAACGATGGATCGGCGACTACATTACAACGGAATGTTGCCGGATTACCGGCGATCACTTCATAATCTTGTGGTTCGTCGGTAATTTTTGTGTGCTCTTTAACAATCAATGTTCCGCTTGCCTGGGTTTGGCCCAATTTATTTTGTGCATGGCAAGTGTAATCGCCAGCATCGGCAAAGGTAACGTCTTGAATGACCAAATCACCATTTGATTCATTTTGATACCGTCCACCAGTCAATAGCAAACCATTGCGAATCCATTTAACTTCTGGTGCCGGAGCGCCGAATACACGACAACGCAATCTAACTGCTCGATGATCAACGGTCGCTTCGTTTCGTGGTGGTTCGGTAATTTCTGGTGGCAATGCCAACACATTCAAATACACATCTTTGTAAACATAGCCCAATGAATTGGTTGCGTTACAACCGTAATTACCGGTATCGCTCGATTTCAAGCCATTGATGGTGATTTTATTGCTTTGAACACTTCGTCGATCGTTTCTTGCTGATTCTTGAATTGGTTTTCCGTTATAAATCCATTTGATTTCCGGTTCTGGTACACCCGATGCTTCGCAATGGAATTCAACACTCTCATCTTCGGCAGCATTCTGAATTTCGGGTTCGATCGTAAAGTACGGTACCGCATTTACTTCTAAGTTAATTGAATAACTTTGTGCATTACCAACACCGTTCGATGCTTCACACGTGTATGATCCAGCATCTTCAAATGTTGCATTACGTATAATCAATGATTTTCCATAATTTCCTTGCGTTATTCGATCATTCCAATGTATCGGCTGTCCATTCTTACTCCATATGGTCTGCGGCAGCGGCGTACCACCGTAAATACAATAGAGTTCAACCTTTTTACCACGCAGTGCCACTTCATTCGTACGCGATACATATTGCTGGGTTGGCTGATATCTATTTTGTGCTGGTGATATTCCGGTTTGAACAACATCCAAAAGTATACGATTTCCCAATTTGTATTCATTACGGAATATTGAGGTAGCTGCACAAGTATAGTAAAAATCGTCAGATGCATCGTATCGTGTAACATTTGAAAAATGTAAATTTCCTTCGGGATCCAATATAATTCGTGAATTATTTATACTTTTAAGACTGCCGTCTAGATTTTGAATCAACCAATATACGTTCGGTTTGGGCCAACCGTCTGGCGGTTGACATTGCAATTTGAATGGATCACCTTCGTTGGCAGTTACAGTTTTTGGCAGCTCATCTTTGAATGTATTGAGCTCAGCTTTGCGTACAAAGACGGAGTTTGATGTGGCAGTACCATGTTCGTTTTCGGCAAAACACTGATATTGACCCAAATCCTCATCGCGCGGTCGCGTTATGACAATTGTACCACGGCCCGGTTGCTGCGACATACGATCATCATATGTCTGCCAATTGAATGGTTTGCCATTCTTTACCCATCGGTATCTGATTAAGAGAGAAAATAGAATTAAACGAGACAATATATTGAATTAACTGGTCAGTTGAGCTGACAGTACGTTAGCCAGCTAAATGGGCGAAAACAATAGACGTTATTGTTTTAATGATGAATCACTTTTCTTGTTTTAATAGAAGTGATTGTTCATTATAACAATAACTTCTATTGTTTTAGTTCATTTAGCTAGCTAACGTACTTTCAGCTCAACTGACCAGTTAGTTCAATATATTGTCTGAATTAAACATAATGAAATTTAAATACATCAGAATAGATAAGGAAAATGAAAGAAAAAAATCTGAATGTTAGCACTTTGCATTCGTATACATAACTCAGTAGTGTGAGAGGAGAATTTTTCAGGGGGGGCTGATTTTTCAAAAACTGCACAAATGGTCGTTTTTTTTTTGCTCTTCACTTTTTTGAAGTCAATATCAGTGTTTTAGCAAATCGAAAGAATTCTCCTCAATTTTCTACATTGATGAGCTAAAAAAGGTCTTCAATTTTTGAATCAAAAGCCCTAGCAAATTCGAATAATTTTGACGAAAAAAATTTCTAGTCAAAATCATAGGGGTTTGCTGTAAATTCGACAAACTGTAGTTTCATTTGAAAATTACAATTTTGTATTGCGATTCGATTTTTGAGCACGCATGTTTTTTGTTTATGTCAGAGAATGTTCATTGTTCAATGTTCATATCCTCTTTTGTTGTCATTGTATAACCAACTTATAAAACAATAATATTTTTGGTGTTCGTTAAAACAGTTTCC
>NW_022197951.1:0-3741 GCF_009176525.2 Contarinia nasturtii | reverse complement strand
TTTCACCTTCAATACACGCTTCCAAATATTTCATATCCAAAAGAGAATCGTACGTTAATTTACCGCCATGCTCCTTTAGGACGCGATCGATTTCGTTCTGAACGCGTTTCTGAATCTCGAGATTCTTGACCAGTTCATACAAACAAAATGTAAGTGTAGTTGATGATGTTTCAAAACCTAAACGTCAAAAAGAATTGCTATTATTGGATGATTGGCTGAGGCAGTCGGTCTTAGAAACCACAAAAAGGTGCTAACCGGCCAAAAAAAATATGTACGTCTGTGCGGCGATTTCATTGAGTGACATTTTTTTCTCATCATCGCCCTTAATCACCGTTTCCCATTCATCGTCAAGCTGTACAGTGCCTGTATTGCGAAGCTGGATCAATAGCTGAAATATATCTTTGCGGCTCACATTATTTTGTTCACGATATTCTAAATTCTGTTGAACCATCGACATGATAAACTGCTCAACTTCTGAACTCAATAATTTGATGCGTAGCAATCGAAGAAGTGATGGTGCAATAAAAGCACTCATACTTCTTAGATTTGGTTCAAGAAATTTGCGACCATATTTACGAAAATCATTGTTTGGATCGGCAATTGTGTCGATATCGATGCCAAATGCAACCGACGATATAACATTCGTTGTGTGTCTGGCTGAAATTTCACGTACGTCCAACATTTCGCCAGTGAGCGATAGTTTCTCTAAATAATTTTGCAATTTTGAACCGCATTCAACTACGGTTGTGAACATCGCTTTCAATTTACCTGATGTGAAGGCCGGCGTAAGTTTTGATCGCAAACCTCTCCACTTATGACCAGGTAATGTGAAAAGATGACTTTGTATGGGATCATAATCGTTGTCAATTTCAACAATCCGATCGGTAAAATGTGAAAAATCTTTGATTAAAATCATGCGAATTAGCTTGGGATCACGAACCAACAATATTGGTCGTAGCAATGTGTAAATCCCAATGAATGGCTCTTTCGTTGAATTGTACATGTCTTTGAATACAGAGGCCATTGTAGTCTTTGGCGGAACTTTTAAATGACCAATAAGGTAATGGTATCCAGGTAGGGTTTTGTATCCTCGACGATCCCAATACGAATAATTCCATTTTAGAAACAAATAAACCAGTGTCAGTACCACAATTAGGCAAGAAAATACGATATATTTCCAATTTTCAGTGAACGAAAACATTTTTAGTATTAATTTTAAACTGAATTTATCTTATCAGATTGAATGTGAACTCGTGACTAAGGTGAAAGAAAATCAACGAGCTACTACTAAAGCTATAATCTTATCAGTGGATATGTCTTGATATATGTATATCAGTAGTGTGCGAGGAGAATTTTTCAGAGGGGGAGGGTGATTTTACTTTTGACAAAAAATTCTCTAGCAAATCAGACAAATTTTCGTTTTTTTTTTTTTTGGAAGTCACTTTTTGAGGCGAAAATCCCTAGCAAATCGAAAGAATTTTCTCCACGAAAAACCCTAGCAAATCTGAATACAATCTCTCGGAGCCAAAAACCCTAGCAAATTGAAATAATTTTCCTCAATTTTCTACATTAAAAAAAAAATGTCTTCACTTTTGAATCAAAAACCCTAGCAAATTCGAATAAATTTCACGAAAAAAAATTCTCATCCAAATCACAGGGGGGGGGGGGGTAAACCCCCCTACCTCCCCGCCGCACACTACTGATGTATATCATATGATATCAATACTACTACATTGATTCAATAGTCACTCCAAAGTAGGGTGGTTCGATTTTTCCGGAAAAAATGTTGTTTAGGGTTAAAAGTTATGAAAAAATATGTAAGATATACGAATACGTCTTTTTGCAATAATTGAATTCAAAGATCTTGGTCTATTTTTTGTAATTTGCAAAAAACTATAACTTTTTCATCATTTTTAACACTTATTAAATACATTTTTCGCAGTTCGATAATGACGCTAATTTAATCAAATAGACCGCCAAAAGCGAAGAGCCCCTGGACTTACCTTTACATGGAAATAGAGTCCGGTCATGGCTAAACATTTTTCAAAGAAAATGACCAAACAAAACAAAAGTTTAACTCATTATTGAGGTGGTCCGATTTTACAGAAATTGTCCGACTCACCCTGTAACCTCTTGAGGGTTTCGAATTGAGATTATCTGTGTGTTTTGTTTGAACAATACTTTCGACTACGTTTATTTTACATGCTCAAGACTTTTACAGCAGATGTCGAAATACCCACTTTTTTTTATTTGTGTGTACGTCAAAAAGTCATTTCGTCTGCATAACTGCAGATTAAGCAAATGTATGAAGAAAAAATGAGTCATTTTGTTATTCTTTATGAATAGATGTGTTTCAAATAAAAGATCAAAGAATTGAAACATGACAACTCAACAAGTATGTGCTTTTAATAACTGAGTTCACTTTTATTTATAGATAATTAATAAATAAAATTATTAAATTAAAGATTGGACTTGATCATTTACAGCGGATGTGGTCTTTCAAAGCAGATTGTTCATTGTATTTCGATAGATCTTTTTTGCAGTGGAATGAAATTAATTTTTAGTTCAAACAAAAATAAAATTGATTAGAATGTTTCGCGTGTGTCTTATCATTTTTGGGATAGAAAAAGTTCATACGCAAATGATGGTCACTGAGATTGTTTTTCGTTTTTTTAAATCATAACCGGCATCATTTACATGTCTTTAATGTGTTATTCAAACGTTTGCTATACATTTGAAATTGAAATGGAATAAATGACCATTTTTTAACAATTTCACTGTGCGAGTCGTTTATTTGATTTATTAATGAAGTCTGTGATGAGATTTATAATTGTAATAGTTCCTTTCGTTTCAAGTGTTATTGATATAAGTGTTCAAAGTAAATTCTTTCATCTTAAAAGGAGTTATACCAACAACATTCTTAATTTTTACTTTTTCGCATACACCACAGTGATCAGTGATCGAACAGAAGTAAAATTTCTTATCACTTTTTCTATGTAAATGTTTTAAACTTTTCGAAACGTTTGACCGCAATTTGTACGAGCAAAGAGGCAAATCATTCGCATGAAATGTTAGTTTCATCAGCCTATTGTGATACCGTGTACAAATCGTACAAAAAACCAGAATTTTACAGTATTTCACGTTATGAAACATTGAAAAAACCGTGTGCTCTGTTGCCGGACAAAATTCCCGGTTTCAATTTCATAAGTTCAATAGCTCGATCATTTCGGTACCTTAGAGTGCATCGCTTTCGACATCCAAGCTCATTGCGTGGCGTTTACAATCCACTTTCATTCGCGAATAATGTTTCATCAATTGATTTGTCGGATTCATCAACCAATAACTCAACACCATCATCAACACAAACGGTACCAGATTCGGCCGAACGCAGTTCAGATGGCATTTATGTGCAAAGGGATAATGCACAATCGACACAGGACAGTTGCAATCATACAGAATTTCAATATCAACAGGTGGTTATGTTTATATCACGGAAAATACTTTCAAATTTTGCGCGCTAGAATTAATATCGAATTTATTTAATTACAGGGTTATTATCCAAGCTATGAATCTGCAGCTCCAAACATTGATGGCGTCACTGCATCTTATAAAATTTCATCTGAAAATGTCAACATTCATTCATCAAGACCTGAAAATATACGTTCAATTGCATCGTATTCTACATTCAATTTCGCTTTGGAAGAAAAACGCGATGATGATTTGAGACCAAATCAAAACATC
>NW_022197950.1:0-5937 GCF_009176525.2 Contarinia nasturtii | reverse complement strand
TCTTGCCGCTCCAATGTAACTTTGCAGCCACGAATGTTAAATTTTTTCAAAAGTTCCTCCATTCAGATGATTTTATGACTAAAGAAAACTTATGATTTAATACAGCACAAAAGAAAATATTGAAACAAGCTTGTTTAAAATCTCAATATATTAAGCACATGTAGTGAAATGCGCCAAAAATATTGTCATTGCATTGCTACTTGTCTTGTATTTAAAATACTGTATTTGTATACGTACAGTCGTACACAAGAGTCCGTGTGTTTGGCACAAATTTGTCTCATATAAATCAGTGTTTGTATGCGTGAACGATAACCAAACAAGTGTGTGCGTGTGTAAATATGTTTATGTAAAATGGCACAAATTAGTGCCAGCAGTAATGTCATTGCGAAGGAAATTAATAGTCCATATTATTGAAGTTTATGTGGACTAATAAAATGATGTTATCTATTTTTATTCTATTTTGAAACAAAAAATGGGCTGTTTGGAGTAGTTTGTTATGAGAACAATGCATAGAAAAAATATAAAAATGTATAAGTGGGTAAAAAATTAATTGAAAAAAGGTGTATTATGCCATATTTTCTACCAATTGATAATTAGGACTTGCTCAAATCGATGATGGTTCTTACAGTGCATTGGAAAGTATTGCTAATCAATTGCCAACAGAGATTAGATAGATTAGAACAGTCATTTATTTAATAAATTTCAATTAAAGTACAACAGTTAATTTCCAAGCAATCCGTTTAATTCAAATTTTTGTTGACAAATGAAATTAAATAAATTTATTCTTATTTTATATTGAAAAAACGTTAGTTTTGAATTTAATAGATTTTCTCATAATAATTTCATTGCATTGAAAAACATATATTTTTATTTGAAATCAGCTGTGTCATTGCTAATTGTCTTGTATTTAAAATACTGTATTTGTATACGTACAGTCGTACACAAGAGTCCGTTTGTTTGGCACAAATTTGTCTCATATAAATCAGTGTTTGTATGCGTGAACGAATGTGCGTGTGTAAATGTGTTTATGTAAAATGACCGATGCAATGTTATGCAAACAGTGCAATGGTATCGCAATGGTATCGTGTTTGCATATCGATTCACCAACCTTACCGGCTAAATGAGATCAACCACCTAAACTCCGAAAAGTACTACAGATATCATAATCGAGATGGACTATGGAATTTGTTGTTCGATGTCGATAAAATCAACCAATTGGGCAAACGATCCAAACAATTCCATCATCAAATCATGACCGATAGTGTTTCCGTATCTGTTCTGTACACCAAACCAGAGCGGGCTTGCAATGAAAATGTGCATTCACAGCCGGACAAGCCCGTAGCTAATTAAAGTTTTTTATTTAAAAAAAAAAGATATTTCATATACAATTCAATTGATACTAATGATTGTCGTTCCTCTTTTCCATGTATTCACACCCGAATGTTATGCTATGGCAACCGTGAAAATGGCTGAAACTACACACAAATCCGGGTCCAAATTTGACCCTTAAACTTGTGCCTGGTAATGGTTTGAAGTGTGGTTTTGTAAGAATCTTGAAAACATAGCAGCAAATTTAAATCACAAATGAAACAAAAGGTTAATTTCATCGTCGTCACCAATAAAAGTAATCCCGTCATTTAAACTAAAACGTGTGGCTTTCATGTCATCTACCAGTGCATTGTTATCGTTTCCAAATATAGCGATTTTTGATAATCATTCTATTTTTTTTTTTAAATAAAAATTATAATTCATTATTTTAATTTTAATTTTCAAGTTTAATTCACATTTTTGTTGACAATTTTTGTTTCCATAATAACTTCATTGCATTGAAAAACATATATTATTATCAACAGCTGTGATTCGTTATCACTTCCACATGACATTCGGCTCATTGAAAAAGTTTTCAATTGTATCCATACTAATCGAGTCCTTTTTAAGCTGGAATTTTTCGATCTTCTTCCGCTTTTCCACTTCATCCTCTTCTTTAATAAAATTACAAAGAGTCTCCAACATTTTCAATTCATCAATGTCGGGCTGGAATGACATATGATTCTGTAAAAGCCGTGAAAACATCGAGGCAAATTTTAATCGCAAATGGAACAAAAGGTTCATCTCATTTTGTTCACCAACAAAACTGGTCCAATCATCATTTAAATTGAAACGTGTGGTGTTATCGTCAGTCAATGCATTGATATCATTTCCGGAACTATCAAGTTTTGATAAAATTGTATGGCTTAAATGTGCGGGTCCAGCAAATAAAATGACATGAATAGGAGAAACTGCAGTTACATGTCGAATTAACGTGGTACGACGATTGTGGACTTTTTCTCCATAGACCAGCCATTGCACGCCTTATTTAATTACATTTGGATCCATTATGAATTCATTTATTCTTGAAGAACGTAGCACCGATGTGTGGTGTAGCCCCAAATCGTTGTCATTTTTTGAAGAAATATTTCCGTTTGAAATTCGGCACAGATTTGGATATAAACTGGCTGTCAAACATGCTTTTATGATTTCCCATTTCGCAGCATTGCGATTTAAATATTCCAATTATTTGTCATCTTGAATAAAGCCAGTCAATTTTAAATGTCTCATAATCATTTTACGGAGGAGATTTATTTTTTCCATAATTGAATTGGAAATTTGATTTTTGGCACAGAATTGAATTCGATTTCTTTCCAAAGACCATTCATTGAACAGATTTAGTAACATTTTATGATCACTAAATGATTTGTTACTGAATTCTTTTCTGATTTCATCAGTCGTTTCGGTTGCTTCTTCTTGCTGATTCGTTTGATCAAACGAAAGTACAAACGGATCTTGGTGTGATATTCCACTAACGATTGTAACAACCGGATCAATGCATTGTAAAGCAATGGAATATAAAATCATTTTTCCCAACTGAGAATCAACTGGCATATTGATCAAATGATTGCCCAAATAAGTCAGCCTTTCATCTGTATCCAAAGCATCGATTTTTTTCAATAGCTCAATGCTCTGTCGAATGTTTTCACGTGGTGGTGGTTCCAGACCCTTGTTCAAAAAGTTTTCAATAGATATATATGGAGCCAATATTTTCGTCTTGAGACAAATTTCCGTTAGTGGGATGCGCTGTATTTCAGGAAGAGTATATTCTTCCATTTCTTCATATTGTTGAAGTGAATACAGACGATACGCATAACCATTTTGGGTTCTTCCGGCGCACCCGGCTCTTTGTTTGGCACAAGCTTTGGATATGGATTTCAAGATCAAACCTGATGATTCAGTCAACGGATCGTATTGTTTTTCTTTGGCTTTTCCCGCGTCTATTACGTGCACCTGATAATAAAATTAAAAAAAAACAGTGCATTGACATTTAATAGCACCTAAAAAACTGATTGATATTATTATACTTACAACATCTTCTATTGTGACCGATGTTTCCGCTATATTTGTACTTAAAATAATTTTTCGAATTCCGTTTGACATTGGATTAAAGACACGAGATTGATCGAGATTTCCACTGTGTAAAATGAAAATTTGATAGTTTTCCATTTCCGATTTGGTTTCGATTTGTCTTTTTTGTGCCATAATGTCATCATAGCCGGGTAAAAAGACAAGAATGCTTTGGTGCGTTGGTTCTTTTGTATGTATTCGTTTGATGACATTCAACAATAGCTCATTTTGATTGGAAATAAGTGCGTCCATTGCATTGTTCTCAAATTCAGTATTAACTATGATGTCATTTAAATAAAGAATGTCAACATCAAACAGTCGTCCCGGTACGTTTATAATTGGGCATCCACCAAAATAATCGTCGAATTTTTTGCAATCCATGGTGGCCGACATCAAAATTATTTTTAAATTGGGATGCCATTTAATGGCCTCTTTGGCCAGAATGAAAAGAAAATCGGTAGTTTGCTCTCGTTCGTGTACCTCATCTAATATGAGGTGTGTAATATTTTGGTACAAATTCTCTGGTTTTGATGTGGTTAGGCACCTAAGCAAGAAACCACTACAATGACAAAATGCATTGATTGATTAACATCAGAAAATAACAAAAACAAATCGAGTAACTAACCTTGATGTCAGAGTTAAATTTGTTGTCTTATTGACACAACGATCAAACCTAATTTGATACCCGACAGTACCACCTATATGTTCGTTCCTTTCCTCGGAAATTCTTTTCGCAATTGATGTCGCTGCTATTCTCCTCGGCTGAGTACAAATTATCCGTGTTTTTTTGTTTTTTTCACAACCATCTTCAATGATGAATTGCGGGACCTGTGTTGACTTACCCGAACCTAAACAAATTAAAGTTTTATACTATGTCTTTTGGATGCTTTAGAAATTAAGTTTTCAAAAATGTTATTACCTGTTTCGTTCGAGATTATAATAACTTGAGATGCATCAATTGCATCTAAAATTTCTTTTTTGTATTTGTGAATTGGAAGTTCCGATTTAGTTTGCAGTGCATTGCTGAGTGGTGGTATACTCATTTCAATTTTGGATGTAAATTGAAATTCAAAATCACCTTTTGCTTGAAAAATGTTTGGTATATTTTCGTTTTGCGTCGACGCAATCGATTGTGCTGTGTCAATTGTTGTAGAAATAGCTTGAATTGAGTTCGTTGACAGTGCCAAAAACGATTCAAGTCCATTAGATGTACTTATGAGAAAATGTTTCTTGTATACAATCCAGTGACCGGTTCGCGCATATTTCTATGCCTGATAGCTATGCTAAGCATAGCGGAGACGCAAGCCGCAACGCACCCGTCGCCATTCGATTCGAGCTATATTGTATGCGCACGGTCGTCTGCATTAACGAACATGTGTATTGTTCATATAGAGTGAACGGCGATGCGTCGGTTGCGTTTGCGGCTATGCTTGGCATATCTATGCTACCTAGCGTATTTAGGCAAGCATAGAAATCACAGCAATGAAACGACAACAACAATAACACATATTTTTACTGTCAAAATTTTGATGTCAAATGGTGTCGACATTGGTGACGGTATTTTGAAACAGACTGTGTAATCCATATTCATCGTATATGATCCTATATAAAGTTCTATACTTGATCTAGTTCACATTGACGGTTCAAATCGTTTATGTCCACTAGCGAGGACATGGACTGTGTGTTTTTTCTGTTACATGTACGTTGTAATGGACAAGTATATAAACATGGCGTCGTCCAAATAAATTTAAAAATCCGTCCACTCGTGTCGACACCATCTAGCACGGTAGTAGGGATTTCATTGCTGTGTAGAAATATGCGCGAACCGGTCACTGATACAATCATGACTTTGTCTGAAAAATATTACAAAATTCAATGTTTTTGTTATATTTTTATCCAATGCATCGTTTTAATTTATTGTTCTTCTCAAATGTTTACAATTAAGGTTACCTGTTCTATTTATTTTGGTGTTTAAACCATTGTCGTGTGCAAAATCTTTCAGTTTTTTTCTCAAAGATTTCGCCAAACCGGCTGGCAATACAAATTGATTTTGTTCATGGCTGTTTATTAAATCATTTATTTTGGCCTTCAAATATTTAAGCTGTTCTTTTTTTTCTTGTTTCGCTTCCATTTTCACTTTCAAATGACTTTAATTTGCTTTATTTTGTTTAATATCTAAGTGGTCAATGTTTATCGTTTCACTTTTATTCAGTGCTTTTTGGTGTGATATTCAGTGACATTAGCTGTCAAATTGGAGCCCCTATCGGAAGGTCAAAAAATGTGGAACAAAAATGTGCCATTTTTAACCGTCAAACAGATATGAAATTTGAATGCACATAAAATGACATGAAACGTGAATTAAAATTGATTTTATATTTATTTTTATTTATTCAAAATTAGTAATTATTTATGCAAACATTGCATTGAATTTGTAAGTTTTCTTATTTTTCTATAAATATACTCTAGCTTAGTTGAGGTGAGTTGAGGTAATAATTTTTT
>NW_022197949.1:0-5316 GCF_009176525.2 Contarinia nasturtii | reverse complement strand
GCAGTAATCGCTTCTTTGAAACACAAAAATTCTGATATCAATTTGGTAACGAAAATAGTTGGTAGATATTTTTTTCTGTGTATTGTGAATTAAAATGAATATATATTTAGAACGTTGATTACACTTAAAGTAAAATAAAGAGTCTTAGGAGGTACTCTTAATTTTGATTGTTTCTTCAAACTTTCAGAATGTTATTTTTTTGTGTAGAAAATAACCTGTGCAAAGTTTCAAATCATTAAGGTAGCATAGGTTTTATAATGTTTTGTTAGAAAATAGAATACTTTCAAATGTCATACAAATGAGTTCATCATGAAAGTGTGAAAAATCTTTTACGAGTACTTCTGCTATTAAATTAAAGAATATTTCGATGCTAAAGTTTGAACATATTTTTTGGCCTCGAACTTAACGCCGCTTGAAAGGCTTTAAAAATCGAACAAATATTATTTTGAACTAGCTTAATAAAATACGCATCTTCCACCGTGCGGAAAAGTTCGTCTTACTCCTGTAAGACTCTTCATTTTACTTTAAGTGTAATCAACGTTCCAAATATATAAATGTATATTCGTTTTAATTCACAATAAACAGAAAAAATATCTACCAACTATTTTCATCACCAAATTGATATCAGAATTTTTGTGTTTCAAATTTTGTTTCCGTCATTCGTTCTTCATCTCGACAGAGGTTTCTTTTTTTGATAAGCTGAACAAAAATATTTTTGTCTTAAAAATCTTAGGAATTTAAAAAGAGGTCTCGACTGACATGTTCATCTCAGTGTAACAACATTTAACACTGCTATTGAGGTCAACTATCACGGTTTATCTATCTATTTTACATTTTTCTGCGTTTTTTCTGCATTTTTGTTTTTCTGCGTTTATTGTGCTGCATTTTTGGTTTTCTGCGTTTATTTTTCTGCATTTTTGTTTTCTGCGTTTATTTTTCTGCATTTTTGATTTCTGCGTTTATTTTTTCTGCGTTTTTTCTTCTGCGATTTTTTTTCTGTGTTATTTTTTCTGCGTTTATTTTTCTGCATTTTAGTGTTTCTGCGTTTTTATTTTCTTCGTTCCGTGAAGGAACCGTATTTTTCGCACTAGCTTTCGTGACAGTTGTTTTGGTTTTTTTTTACTTTATTTTCTATCTGTTTTATGCGATGTATGTGTATGTGATTGTTAAGTGGTGAGGCGTCTGTGATCACGAGGTATATACACGACGATGTTAATTAATTTGGGATTTCAGAAGAAGCACATCGCTTGTTCGAGATACTTATGTCATGTATGATTTATGTGAGAGCAAAATGTGAATTTTATTGTCTGGCATTTGGTGTAGCGGTTCATACATGCTGGTCGCAAAACAAATATAACCATTAATAATTTTACTATCAATTCCAAAGAAAATTAAGCGAACCCATAATCCTTTTTCTAACTGAGAAAACACAACTCACTTTCATTTCACTTTCAAAGGCGTACATAAACACAAATGTGATTGTGTGTATGTGTGTGTGTGTGTGATTCAATTCATTGGTTTGATTACGATTTAATCAATTGTCATTGGCATAACGCCGAAGACAATCAGCCATCGTATATAATATCGTAAAATGCCCTTTGTCGTTTTAATTGCTTGTTTTGGTTGCTCATCTTGTTTATGAACATGTATTTATCGTTAAATCATTTGATTTCTTGGTTTTCGTTTAGAAGACCAACGCACAAAATACACACCAAAATCAATCACATAAAAATGCATTTGACCATCAATAAAATCATTTGAAGAGAACTCATGAATAAACCAAATAAATTCTTAATGAACATTTGCAATGAATATATGCCGTAACAATACATATAAATGAAAATGGGGACTTTTTTTATTAGAAAAGTTGTGATCGATATGCATGTATGTGTGCCAGGTCTCTGCTTAACATTTTGGTAGAGTTTATTAATAAAAAAAATGTCAATAAAATAACCCTCAAAAAATGCCATTAAACAATATTGTTCTGATGGGGTTTTATTTTGATCTTCCTAATGTTACTCACATTACGATTATTGGATATATTTTTTTTCTCATTTTGCCACACCAACTTATTCCAGAGAGTGATCGAATACTCATTTATTTCCTATTTTAATTCCTTATGCTTCGAAAATCAGACAAAAATGCCAATATATTCGAATATGGAGCGTATGGTGTATGTATGGATATTGGCAATGCTTTTGATTCGTTGCATGCGGTTTATGTCAGCCAATATGAATACATTCACTCTGTCTATCATCTAGTTAGAGTCAAGTCAGCTATTTTCGCCTGGAATTTATAGCAAAAAAAAAATATTTTATTACACTCAATTACATGATTCGGATGAGATGTGTATGGGTGTGTTTGTGTGTCAGTCTATGTGAATAGAGAGCGTTACACACCATATGCGGCCCAATGCTTTCGAAAATCGAAAGTACATCAAGCTAAGTGGTGTATATTGTATGGAAAATCGAATGAAATGTGTGATGATGATGATGCTTTCCCATACCATTAGCATCGGCACACCGACTGTGTGAATATGTGTTCGCATTTTCCGAAAATGGCAAACGACAATCGGGTATATCGAGTATTTATTTCGTATAACAAGAAAATAGGCTACTTCATAAATGTATGTTAATGATAGTAAATGATGTCTAATTTGTTCTTATTTGCCATACATAAGAATTGTGTGATCACATATTCACAACATGTATACACAATCTAGAAAGGCGGCCAAGAACTAATGAACTCCAACAATGTGAAACGTATCGTTATCATCGTCCTATTGACTTGACAATCTATGGCAATAATTCACTATTTTCACTCGATTTATAAATGAAATGCAACAATACACAAATATCGACTTCCGGTGTACATGGAGGGCGGCGTTGTTTTTTTTTCTTCTTACATTCTCGTATTCCGACCTGTATGTGTGTGAGTGTTGTGGCAGTATAAAGTTATGGTCCCAACACGATATAAATTCCCATTAATGTGAAACATACTTTGAACTACTAATTTTTGGAACAACATACCAAGATATGTTTGGTGATTCGCTTCTACACATTTCGATGAACATTATAGGCAAAGAATGAAATAAGAAAAACATAAAATCATCGATAGCTCTGCTAGAAAGTGAGTTTGAATTTTAAAGAAAACCAATGCCAACAACGTTGCTCTCATGTGAACCGATGTGAACAATGAGTATAACATTTTGAAGATAGACACACATATCCTAGATCTTTTGAAAAGATTGGAAAATATTGCAGTCAAATGCCACAATTGCAAATTGAGATAGCCAGACAGACAGTAGCGTAAAAGTGGATGTAAATTGAATACGTATATAGAAAATGGTTGAATAGCAATTGTGAGCTGAGCATATTCGATGGCATGTATGAAAGTGTGTTCAAGAATTTATATAAATGTGTTTCTATATGTGTACGAACCGCAAGCCATTATTGCATTGTGAATGCCTTACAATGCCAATGTTAAACGTGTCTATAATGATACACGGATGTGTCGAGATAATGGCCATAATCATGAAAATTAAGGCATAGTTGTAGACATTGCATTTTGACTTGTGGCAAATTTACCAAAAAAAAAAAACCAAAAGAAAATTAAATGAAGAAAAAAAGACCAACTTCAAAGAATTTGGTGTAGGCAAGTGTGAAAGAAAGGAAAATAGAACAAACGATAATATTGCGAAGAGAAACGAGGTGCCGTGACACAAAATGATTATATTGTATGTGGTTACGAAGCACTTATGGCAAACCAAAACAAAAGCTTCGCATACTTTAATTAAGAAATTACAATATTTTCCGTAGCTAAACAAGTATAGATTGTGGGCTCCCATTTTCATTCCCTCTCCCATTGCTCTTGTTCATTCGTTTGAAAATTGTTGTCGTTTCTTTGTTTATTTCTATCGCTTGAATGTCGCAAACGATTTCTTTGCGCTTCTTCATTAGACAATAAATTAGTCACATGGCTCTTAATTACAACGTTACACATACTCAAATATACAAAAATACATTCTACGGAGACCAATATCATTTCGAGAAATGTTTACAAAGTTATTGTTCTTTTCATTTCTTTCGTCGTGAAAGATTTGGTTTTTTCATTGCAATACTCATTCAAAAACATTTTAATGTGGAAAACGACAGCGACACAGAGATAGAGGCAATGAATCGGTAATAAAAGTCGTCTGCTATTGACACTAACATGTATTATTATATGAAAACATTGAAGACAATCAATCTGTTTTGCTAAAACAATGTTCGCATACTATACTACTTGGCGGAATGCTTTTATATATATAAATTTGCAAGTGGGCTCAACGATACCAAGCGTACACGTATGCATTAAGTGTGTTACAAATAAAAAGACGAAACGGCTCGACGAAATCGACAGCAAAAAAAATAGAAAGAAAAAAGAAAAAAAACAACAGACAAAAGAATGAGCAAGAAAAATTAAAAGAGATGACTCGTGAACAGACAAGCGATATAGATTCAAATAAAAGATACAGAAGAGAGAGAAATGTCTTTGAATAAATGTGATATGTTGCTCATGAAACAACAAGAAACAAAACTTTCAAACCAAACATAAATAAAAAAAAACATTCTGCGCGTGTAAACCACCAAACAAAACAAAAGAAAAAATTCATGGGGAAACCGAGATATATGAATCACCACTGAAAAGTATATAAATATATGTATATCATTGCCATCGTACACGCAAACTGATTGGAACAATGAGCATTGTTGTATATCAGCGCCATGTTCTTGAAGTTGGCAGAATAGTTAAACATCATATTTTCAGTGGTAGATTTCGGTGTGAATGGTGCAATTTCTAAACAACATACAAATATTTTCAATGGATCAGGTGCACACGATTACAGTGGTTGTTCTCTCATATCTGAAGTATTTGGTGGTACTTGGCGCCACCGTTTATGCTTTCTTGCGTGTGTGATTACCATCAAACAATATATATTTTTATATTCAAGTGATCTTACTGTTACTAACATCAGTACTTTATAAATACCGTTTACACACACCAAAGTTGGCTGAAGTTCAAAACATGTACTCTAGATCACCAATGACACCAGCACAAAGATGAACTATATAAAACGAAATGACGGAAAAAATAAATGTTTTCACATAAGATCCCGCACAACAAAATATAAGAAATAAATACATTTATCTGTCCTCTTTTTTAGTATTAATATAGAGCAGGTTTTTCTCTCTCTTTTTCCACTCAAACATTGTTACGCACACTATATAAAGACCAGTGTCAAATTTTGTATGAAATCTATAATGTTTTGATTTG
>NW_022197948.1:0-4598 GCF_009176525.2 Contarinia nasturtii | reverse complement strand
CAATTTATACATATTTTATGCCAAATTTACGCGAAAAAATATGTCTAATATTCGCACATACTTTGTGCTTTTTTTCTATATATTACGTGCACTTCTTATGCATATAAATTGTGCCTACATATACACATGTATGGCTTATTGGGTACTCTACATAAAACCAACAAATTCGACTGACTGTTTGTATAAACATTCGTCACATTAAATTCGTTCTAAACCCGGTATTACGACTGACATTTTTAGTCCGAATTCTATGACAACGCCATCTCTTGTTTCTCATCTGTATAAAGTATATATGGCATTACAGCGGTTCTATCCAGAGGTGCGCACTGGGGGGGGATTCAGGGTTTTACCCCCCACCTAGCTTGGTCACGTCCGGATTTCCGGGTCTAACTTTACCCCCCTCAAAATTCTATCACGTCCGGATTTCCCTCCCCCAATGATTCAAGTACATTTTCTAAATACACATTTTTGTGTATATTCATTACAAAATTGCTTTGTTTTTTTCATTTTCTGGCTAGTTTTGTAAAAAACTATCATTTTTTGAGATAATCGAAAGTACGTCATATTATTGAAACTGATTCATTATCATTTTCGTTCTCAGTCAAATCGAAAGTCAATCTTAATACAAGCGGTTTCAGTTTTCGGAAGAAAATCCGGATTGACCCCCCCCCAAGAATTGTTTATTTTCTTGACCCCCCCTTCCAAAAATCCGAAATTTGACAGCTATCCCCCCCCCAAAAAAAAAAATGCGTGCGCACCTCTGGTTCTATCAGTTCAATGTTGGGCCGAATAATAGCTGTCATTTTCTTGTTTACATTTTGCAAATTTGAAATTTGTCGTACCTGTTTTGTATAACATGCTCTTTTTTAAGAAGAATTAAAATGAATATTTGCATATACATCCAAAATGTATATTTCTGTGCATTTCATCACAAATATTTAAAATATTTGTATATTTCTAAATAAATATTGTAGTAAATTAAGTGAAATTTTCACCAAAGAAACAGCTATATACATGTAACCAAAGATGGCGTTCGCGATTAAGAATCCACTGACGTTTTCATATAAATATGCCAACGCAATTCCCGGTTATTCGTTCTTTATTATTACTTGTCATATACATCTTGATAGAAATCTTTCAATTGATAATTAATATGCATCTCAAAAGAAATGAAGAATATAACAACAAAAACCCAATTTCTCAATAAATTTATTGCTGAGCTTTATTGCTGAGCATAGCCCAATTGACGATAAACAATCGGTTGATGTGGACCATGTGCACCTTTCAACTTGCAAATTGTCGTGTGAATATCGATGCAAACTCTCTGTATACAATCTTTTGCTGCTTCCGAAATATCTCTGAAATAATTAACATTTGATTTAAAAAAATCGAATAAAGCCAAAGGATTATATCATACACACTGATACACACAAAAATATATACAATGAAAACTAGATGACATGCCATCTAAAATTCGGAACTAGTTGCAGTTCTCCTTCGTTTATGTCTTGAAGAAAATCCGCACAAAAGAGAATAAACAAAAACGATATTTTGTGTGAAAATAATTAGAGGGACAAATACAAATTTAGATGGATTGTCAACTAGTTCCGAATTTTAGATGGCATTTCATCTAGTTTTCATTTTTCTGTGTGTACTTATTTCTGTAGAATCCATTTATCGTATCTGCAAATTTTTCAAGTTCCTCTACAATAAGTCTAAAATACATAATGTATAAGTATATTGAATTTAATTGTACTGGGAAAATCATTAATTTACTCAGGAAGAAGGACTTGGACGAAATTATTGTTGAATTCATCAATCATTTCATTTACTTTTCCAAGAATGGGGTTTAAGAATGAAAAACTGTTAAGAAATTTAATCAATAGATTATTAAAAAGTAATATTTTTTTGCTGAAAAAATATAATTACCCGGTTTGAGAATAGTTCGGTGGCGATTTAGCAACTTTTTTGAAAAAACTTGAATAGTGTTCGATTTGTTCCCCACAGCATCTGTAAGTAATGATCGCGAAAAATCAATTTAATATCATGAATCAATTTAAACCATCATACACACTTTTTCATCCATGTAGCGCCTTTATATTCGTCCGCAGCTTGTCGAAGATTTTCAATGTTCAAATCCGCTGTGATCTCATCAATCTTTCCACTCAAGGTGGACGTTGGCAAAAAGCTTAGAGAAAGTGATATTGACGTCTTACCTAAAAATTAAAAAAAAATATGTTTCTTTGAACATTGCCAATTTAACTATGTTAGAAAATGAGATCTTACTTGAGCTTGCACGTTTACTATTGCCAGACGATTCTGAGGTACGCTGTAAAAAGAATGTTTTTATTTGTAAATTTCGGATTCAAATTAAATTAATCAATGAAAATGTCCAAAACATTTATAAATCTTGTTAAATTTTAACCATATTTAAGTTATTATCGAGAAAATCGTTTCCCTTACCAGAGCCAAAGAAACAATTGCGAATATAATGAATAACTTCATTTTAGTTCAAAGTAGTTTTACTGATCTTCCGAACTTTATTTGATAGATTAAGGTCGATGTATCTCAATTTATACTGTTTTACACTCTGGTTAAAAGTACGTGTAAAGAACGTTTTATTCCAAATATTCCAATTTGAGTAGAAAAATACGTTGATACGTGGATGAAAACAGTTGGTGAAATTCCATGGCAACCGATTTTTAAAAATTATATCATACACCAGAAAGTTAGTTCATAACTAACCGAATTTGAGAACAACGTATTATTGCAAATATTTCAGGCTGTGTGTTTTGTATGATTTCAGCAGGCACTGCTATTTCGTATTTCTATTACGATGCTATTGCGATATTGTGTATTACGCAGTATTCATGCATGTGTATTGATGGTTTACGGAATCGCTATTGCCGCGTAACGAACACACACTGCTTACAGCAGGCACCGATCTCAATGCGGTATGCAATGCGTCAAATATCTTGAACTTAGGCACAGCAAAGCTATTGTGCTAGAAATAGCAGTGCCTGCTGAAATCATACAAAACTTACAGCCTGAAAAATTTCAATTTGAATAACATAAGTTTAAAACACTGTTTATTGGGGTAAGGGGGTAAACTGATACACCTCGAAAATTTAAAAAACTGCAACGCAAAATCCGTATTCAATCGGCACACACTTGGCAAAGACACACTCAATATGTCAGACCAACGAGAGTCGTCGTTACCATTTTTTCACACTTTAGAATCTCGATTTTTTTAAATTTCTTCACATATGCCGGAATTGAGGTGAATATGATTTGTTTCTATTAAAGCCTACTTTCATTTAATAATAAGTGTTTTGGATTTTATCCACGCATTTGAAAAGATTTGATCGAAAGTGGAAATTATGCTTGGGAGCAAAGTGATTCACTTTGTTGGGGGTAAAGTGATACAGCGATTATTTCGTATATTTCATTGGATTTTTCGTATTTTATGTATTGCTTAATGTGAAACGTAGTTTTATACATTAAGCTATGGAATAGTAAGATGTTTGTTCAGTGATTTTAGAGAAAACCAGAAAAGATAGAGAGTTCGGGTTTTCGGCATTCGATAGGGCATGAAAAACCCTCCAGACGTATTTTTTATTTTCCCCATAAGTGCTCCCCATTTAATTTTTTCATTCATGGACCCAATTTTTTGGATTCCACTTTGAAAAATATTTCGATTCCACTCACCATTTATTGAGTGGAATCGAAATATTTTTCAAAGTGGAATCCAAAAAAGAGGGTCCATGAATGAAAAATATTTCGATTCCACTCACCATTTATTGAGTGGATAACGAATGGATTCGGGTGGATTGACGTTTATCCGTAACTTCATTGGTTGGATAAAAGATGGAATAAATGAGTTTTACTTCAGTGTTAATTTGATTACTTTGGATCTAGATGAAACTTGTTGAAAAAAAGTTGGAGACACCCGAGGTACCAAATTGTTTTAGATTCCTTATAAAATTACCTTTCGAATGGTATATAAATTATGGAGTTTCCGGCAGGTTTGATGGCGTTTTACGCTGGCCGTTTGGCCGAAATGTGAAAAATTATGAGAAAAATCGGCTTCCGAATCTCATTGCAAGCAACCTAGTTCTATGATTTTGATGAAACTTTACCAGATGATAGCTCTTGAAGCCCTCTTTCCAACGGTATATAGCTTATTAGCCAATCAAACTTGTGAATGTGTTTCCCAGGTGGCCGTTTGAGGAATGAAAAATTCAAAATATGAATGTCGAGTAGTTTGTTTTTCTTAGTAGTACGGTTCCACGTTTCACATTAAGCTCTACGGCCAAAAACTGGCAGTGTATTATTGATTAGTGTGATATTATTGGTGGGCAACAGTATCGCTAAATCTGTCAAAAAAATCATAACGACATCATCGAAATCTAACGGCTCTAGCGAACTAACGCACTAATAAACAGGACCACACTGACTCCGATTCTGCATATTCGTATGTATTGTGAATTCTGCACTCAGTTGACCGTCGTAACTGCTTGTTCAATTTTTACAATACATACATACAATCATACACACAGAATTGGAGTCAGTATACTCCTGTGCGTTAGTTCGCTAGA
>NW_022197947.1:110223-111784 GCF_009176525.2 Contarinia nasturtii | reverse complement strand
CGACGATCTTCGTATGCAAAGTGAAAGTTCCGAATATCGCGCTGAATGTTGCAATCGTCCGGTGCTCTCAACCAACGCAATTCATCACCCAATCGCATCAGCCCAAAGTACTCAACATATTTCGGTAATGATATCCAAATATTAACAGCGCCGCAAAAGCAGTTTATGATTTTTGGTGATTTCAATGCAAAACATAATTCTTGGAATTGCCAAAGTAACAACAAAGCTGGCAAGCTTACAACAAACAAACCCATTCATGATTTACCACACATCTGAAGTTCAGATTCTGAACATACACCACCCTCACTCAGACCAAACACCATCTACGATTGATATTTTGCTCGCCAATGTATGTTTTCCGTTCGATCTAAACGTATGCTCGGGTCATTTATTTTCTGATCACAACCCGATCATATGTGACATCTTAATTGAATTTCCTCATCATGAAAAGAAAAACTTAGACCATAAAAGTGTCGATTGGATACAATTTCGACATCACATAGACTCAAAAATCAGCGAATTATCAAACCCGCCTAGATCGATCTATAAAATTGACAATGCGATCAAAAATCTCACAACCTACATGCTCGAAGCGCAAATAGTAGCCATACCACAGAAAACAATCAACATTAAACCATTCATTTCGTCAGACAAAATATAATAAACATATACCGCATTGTTGAAGAATTAGAAAACCGCGAACATATTCTGGATATTTTCTGTTTATTAGAAGTTAATTTGAATGGTTTTCCAAAAGAAAAGCTGAAGAGCATCTTTCACAATCACCATATTATTTACTCGACGAATTTCTATGGAATAGTTATTTTGATAAACAAACATAAATTTGAATTAGATTTAGAATACATAGATGAAGAAACGGATCAAGTATGGGTGCGGATAAAGCCTATAAAATGTATGACAAAAAATCTTTTGCTTTGCGTTTTTTATATAAGACCAGTAGATTTTGATATGTGTAAAAAAACTTTCTATCGTTTAGATCAAAATTTAAAAACATTAAAAAATAATAATGACATTTTAATGTTAATAGGGGATTGCAATATAGCAACCACATACTGTTTAGATACTTTTTTGCCAGATCTTTTAATGAATACCAAAAAAAGAGCTGGCATATTGAAAAGTTTTTTAGAAAATAATGATTTGAAACAAATTAATTTCATTGAAAATGATTACGGTAATATAATTGACATATGTATGGTACCTAAACATATAGATGTTGAAATTAAAATAACGAAGACATTCAGAAAGAACCAACGTCGAGATCACAATGCATACCATCATACATTAATCATTTGAGTAAAGTGTAAATTTGTTGTAAATGAAAAATAAATGATGAATTTGAATAAAGTTTGGGGCACGATATATATATATTTTATTATTTCATAGCTTAATGTAATCAAATAAAAAACCTCTATCGAGGTGAAGAACGAGTGACGAAACCAAAATGTGAAACACAAGATTTCTGATATCAATTTTGTCAAGAAATGAATTAAATGTGAATTTGGAGGTACCTTCGAATTGGCATTAAAAAGAAATGATTTAA
>NW_022197947.1:99778-110213 GCF_009176525.2 Contarinia nasturtii | reverse complement strand
AAATTTGAATTTGGAGGTACCTTCGAATTGGCATTAAAAAGAAATGAATTAAATCCAGAAGCTTACACAGATAAAAATGTGCCAAATGACAAACTTGGAATGTTGTTTCTAATTGATCTTCGGTTTGTGTGTACGGTAAAGCAAATACAGCTGCATTCAAAATTAACATATCAATATGATTCACTTCCTTTTTCAATCGTTTTTTTTTTTTTCAATTGTACGCACAAATGTTTTTACAACATTTGGCATTGAAAATTTGTAAAAAATACCGAAACAGTTAGAAACCAAACTACTGGTTCAAATAAAAAATTCCATAAAACGACGTTGGCAAAGAGCCGGCACCAATCTAGAAAAAAAACAAGTAAAATCAGAACTGAACCATTTGCAAAAGCGAATTAATCATGCAGTCAAATCCGATTCAACTAATTACTGGAACGATAAGCTCCGAAGCATCACTAAGGGAAACAAGAAAATCTGGAATTTATCAAAGCAATTCAGAGGTAAATTAGATAATAACGTTGACAAAATTAAAGTTTTCAATAAACAAAGGTGATTCCCGAAACATATTTCTCGAAATACATTTTCCCGAAATTGCAAAATAGGCCTTTTTCTTGAAAAGGATATTCTCCCGAAAGACAATTTTCCGAAAAAAAATTCCTGAAAAAACTTTTTCCCGAATTTTTTTCCGGAAGATGTTTTGACAATTCTATACCAAATTGCTCAATTTTTTCAAAGTTCTTTAACTGTGGTTAAAATTTCTCATGAACTAAGTCTGATGAAGTTTTAGTGAATTTTCCTTAAAAGAAGAGTGAACCTTTTTCCGTTCCATTTTTTCACTCCCATTTTTCCCGAATCCTAATTCATGTTGAATTGAAATAAAAATCGGAGAGAATGCTTATTAGAATGGAATACAAGACCGAACGAGTGCGCGCGCGAGTGAAGGTCTTGTATTCCATTCTAAGCACTCTCTCCCATTTTTTCCGAAACCGCAGCCAAGCAAAATTAAACAAAAATAAAAGTGGAAGAGAGTGCTCAGAATACAAGACCGAACGAGCGCACGCGCAAGTGAAGGTCTTGTATTCCATTTTGAGCACTCTCTCCCATTTTTTTCCGAACCCCAAGCTTAATAAAATTAAAATTAAAATGGGAGTGAGTGCTTAAAATAGCACGCAAGACCTAACGAGAGTTTGAGAAAGAAGTGCTCATCGAAAAAGTGTTTTATACTATTCGAGATAAATATGCTATTCTGAAAAAAACCAGAAAAAAGTCAGGAACATATGCTATTATGAAAAAAGTCACTATTCGGGAAAAAAAAGTTGGGAAAAATTCGGGAAAAAAAATTCCGGAAAAAATTCGTGAAAACATTTTTTGGGATTTCAATTTCGGGAAAATGTACCGTTCCGGAAAAAAAAAATTCGGGAAATCAACTTTCGGGAAATCGTATTTTCGGGAAAAAATTCGTTCGGGAAAATGTATTTTCTGGTAATTGTTCGGTAATCATAAACAAACATTCGATGATACGGACAAAGCGGATCTCTTGGCCAAAATATTCGAACAAAATCACAACATCACAACCCACTACAAGCGCGACAACGATGCGACAGTAAACGCTGTGGTCAATTCATTCAATACATTTTCTTCAATTCAATGTCATTCACCCGAAATTAGTCACAACGAAGTATTCAACATTATTAAATCACCTAAACCATTTAAATCCCCGGGACCCGATAACATTCAAAACATATTAATAAAAACCTATCACCTGCGTCGATCAAGTGGCTCACCATGATAATTAATAGTTGCATCACTTTATATTACTGGCCATCAAGTTTCAAAATCGCAAAAATTATCTCAATTTTAAAAGGCGGTAAATCACCAACTGACCTACACAACTATCGCCCGATTAGTTTACTTAACGCACTAGGCAAAATATTCGAAAAAATAATTCATTCTCGACTCGCTACTGTCATCGAAGAAAAACAACTTCTACCAGCTTATCAACCACAAGCATCACGAATTAAGCAACACATCATCACCAGCAAAGCACAACAAAAATCAACCGGGATGTTTCTACTCGACATAGAAAAAGCCTTTGATTTGGCATAATGGTCTGATTTACAAATTTTCAAAATGAAAATCCCAAAATACCTAATTAAATTGATCCAATCATTTATCAAAAACCGCGAATTTGCTGTACATATCAACCATTCAATCTCAAACAAAATATGCCTCTCGCCAACTCTCTACGCATTATTCGTGGCGGACATGCCAATTGAAGATAATTCCATAGCCGCACTTTATGCCGATGACACAGCCATATACACATCAGCGAAACAATCGAATACAATTATCAAACGTCTAAATACGTCACTTAACTCGCTACAATCTTATTTCCATAAATGGAAAATTAAAATCAGCACATCAAAAACGCAAGCAATAATTTTTCCATTCAATAACAAACGTAAACGCATACCAACCATTGCATTAAAATACGGTAATAACAATATACCACTATCAAATTCAGTCAAATATCTGGGTATTACATTCGATAGGAAACTTAATTTTGGCGAATACATTAGTAATTCAATTGACAAATAGAATTCTATACAATATATTCTACACAATAGAGCTCTACAGGGTGTCTCACGAACTAGGCGCACCCCCTAAATTTAAAAATTTTAAAAAACGCTTTGGGGGGTATGTTGGGGGTAAAAAATAGAAAATTTCTATCGGAGCGGAATTTTGAATTTTTCCCCAGGGGGGTTGGGGGTGCCCCCAATTTTACAAAACTTCATCTGATCAAAAAATAATGTACTACAAAGTTGTTCAAAATGACGAGAGAAATTTTTTAGGACCCCTGCCCTCCAAGTCCCTGCACCCCTTAAGGGGGTCGGGGGGTCAAAAACCCCCAAGATGTGATTTTTTTGACCTGAAACCCAAAAATTCGGAATCAGCATGAAAAATTACCTTAGAATCGATATTTTTCTCATTCACGTTTTTTCACAAATTTTTGGCCAATACTATAATATGGATGCCCGGTTTGGTTCTCATTTTAAAGCTTAATAAGAGAAATAGATCTCTTATAACTACTAAAAGTTACAACATCCAATTTTATTTTATTATTTTCCCTAGTCTTAAGTTCTCAATTTTTTTTAAAAATCAAACAAAAACTATAAAACTCTCATAAAACCCGTCAAATTGTGGTTTTTTCCTAATTTTCCACAGGCACCTAACAAATCACTTAAATTACACCTACTAATTACTTCATATGTTGGGAAGTCTACCGACTGTAACTCATAAGAAACATATGTACATACCAAACAAAATATTCAGAAAATAAACAGTACATTACCTTACATTACCCAATCGCATCTCACGTTCAACGTCGCTAATTGCGGTGTTTCGACGACGATAAGTATAATTGATGGCATTTTTTATATCTTCATCGTCGCAGTATGGCAATTCTAATTCGATCAAACCGTACAAATTGTTGAAATAATTGTACTTGATGGCGTAGTCGTTTAGTTCGAATGCTCTCATTTTAAAAAACTTCCCCAATTGACACTCGCAGTGCGTTGTCAGGTTCGTTATGAAATTGTCGAGGTACTGCTCACACAAATATTTAAAACCATTTCCGAACCCACCGTTTGTGGGCCAGTCAATGTGTGCAGCGTCGACAATGTTGCGGAAACCAGGTAAGCGATATGTCACCAATGTTATCGACAAGAACGGCCTTAAAACAGTTGTGTATGATCGTTGATGGTTCATCGGTTACAAAAAAATCATAATTGAAATCGTCGAGTGCTTCATTGACCTATTCAAGAAACACAGAATACACATAGAGAGAGAGAGAGAGAGAGAGAGAGAGAGAGAGAGAGAAAAAGAGAAAGAGATAGAGATAGAAAGAAGCAATCAAATCAATTCATATAAATACAATGGATCGCATAGTGCCGAAAAAATGATGAAATAATGACGAAAAATGAATTCTGTCAAAGCAATGTGTACTTACCTTCATAGTTACGATGCAAGGCATGCGATCTTCGTAGCCTTCACCGATAAATACGAAATGATTGCGACAATTACATCCCGATATCTTTCACGGACAATCGACGGCAGTCCTTGCTTTATTGACCTTTGGTCGACGTTTGTATCAGCCTTCTTGTGACGACCCATTTTGCTGTCTATTTACACTCAATTAAAAATAAAAATAAGTAAAAATAATCAATCTCAAAACTAACAGCAAAATTCCAAAGAATAAATATATTGATCAAATGATGAAAACACTACCAGAGAAACTCATTTTAAACTGAACTGTCAATTCGATTCATAATACACACAAGATTTTATTACGTTCGATTGTGAAATTCCAATTTTAACACTCAACGCGCTTCTTCCAACAGTAAAATATATCGATGCAATAAATTCACTCTTTCGATCGCATGGCAAAATTATGATTTTTCACGTTGCTAGTTTGTGAATGTTCTGTTATTTTAAAATCAAGACAGAAACAAATACAAAATTTACCACGTGAATAAATCTATTCTTTTGCAACATACATTAAAATCACATGAAAGGAATCATTTGTATAAAAAAACTAACACGATGTGATGCGATGCGATGATTACAACGCGAATTTTTGAATGTAAACAAATACTCTCGGCTTCGTTTTGACATGCACAACAGCCAACTGTCAAATGTCATACACATTCCAATAGGTCTCGAATTCGAAATTTGAATTTAAATTCATGAAATAAAAAATAATAATATATACGTTTAAAAAATGCGAAAAAATGTCTCTTGCTGAAACAAAAATCAAATTTCTTTATATACAAATTGTTTATTATTTTTTCTGGGACTATTGAATCATTATATAATTGAAATACGAAATTAAAACTTAACGTTGTGTTGGGTTGGGTTCACATTTGCTGTGGAATGTGAAAACTACAAACATAATGCATCTTTTATTTTACACGAAAATGACCACCAAAATTGGTCAAAGCGGTACATTTTTCAACGTTAAAAAAACGTTACAAATTGGTGGCCCCCCCTATCCAGTCTGAAAAATTTCTGCGATTGCCTTGAAACCTTTTTAGGGATTTAGTGATTGGCAAATTGGCTGCTTGGGTAAATACTCAAAAATATTAATATACGCAAATTTGTATAGCTTTATTAATAATAAAAACTCCACAAAGTCTACCCATTTTCACACGATTTCTTCAAAAGCAATGAAATGCCGAATATTGGGCTTCGTGTATTTGTGCCGGCTATATCGGGATGTTATACTGTATGTATTTATAAAAAAAATATTTGTTGCTATTGTTTTCACGTCCGTTTCAACTTATAAGTGTTCAATTATATTAGCAAATTTATTATAAATTCAAATGCAAAAGCACAACGTTTTTCGTTCCATCCACGAGGTAAGGGATTTTTATTTGATTTAACATTATACAAAAATCAAGCATATCCTTATTGAAACAAACCAATGACAAATTCTTCATATTCATATATATATATATTATTTGTTTCAAAAGTATTTTATAGTCGAAACGAACTGGAATATGAAGTGGAATGAATGGAAAAAAATGAGTAAAATAGACAATATATCCCTCTCAATACATTCGAACGTCAAATTGGATAAATGATAAATGTTCAGTGAACAGTGTATTCTTTAATGTAAAAAATTATGTAAACTATGTTTGTCTCATTCTAATTTTCGCTGCAAAGGTTCCATATTCATGCACTGAATTGTCTCTCGACTATCTTTGAATAACTTGCTATTAACGTCGGTCTTGTGTGTCTTAGAAAATGTACGTCACGCGTTAATATACAGCACAATAAAGTTGAGAAAGTCTTATAAAAATTATAATAAAAACTCTAACCATTGAAAACTCTTTTTCAAACTTCATTAAGTTCATAACATCGACAAACCTAATTATTCTAGTTCAGAAATGTTGTAACATGTACACACACATACAAGCATTTTCCAAAGTTGAATAAAAAAATGTAGACTCAGTGTGAACTGTCAAAGTGAGTGCCCGCTGTAGAATTTCAAAAAGAAAAGTATATAGCAAATTTTGTTTATGCAAAACATATTTTCTGAGTAATTTTTTAATCAATTCAAAATGAAAAATAGTAAATGTATGATTTATTGACAGAAGTCATATTGAAATTTCAAATAAATTCGCAATTTCTATGCAAATTGCATGTGATACGATTTTATTTTGATATTTCGTTTAGATTTCATAATAATATCTAACATAATCTTTTATATTTTGCTTAATTTATGTGTATTTGCTATGTGTGTATAAGTTGTGTTTATATTTGAATATATGTGTGTGTGAATCTTTCAATATTTTTTTACACTTGACAGCTAATAATAAAATCAGTTGCGAATGTATTTATTCTTTGAATTTAAAGAAATTTTGCTGTATTATATTCATGGAAACATTTAAGGAGATTAATTTTGAATGTTTTTTGCCAAATAACAAAGCACTTATAATAATTTGTACGAACAATACCGATAAAAAGAAACAAAAATCTTGGGTGATGACAGATAAATGAAGAGGCTAAACTATGTGTATTGATTTTTTTATAAAACAACAAAAAAGATTTAAATTCAAAAATTAAATAAAAATTTGCTTGTAATGAAATATTGAAGTAATCGAAATTGTGATATTGAAAAAGATAGAATCAACAGTTACGACCATCGCATCAGCACGCTAATTCCCACGTAAATATTAATATTTTCTTCATTTTCTGTAAATAATATTTAGTTAATATTTTTGATTTTAATAAAGTTGTTCAATTATTAAATATTGAAACATTTAACAATATTTCATTAATTTTGTCATAAAATATGGCACAGCTAACCATACATGTTAATAGCGACTATTGAGATTATTACTATATGCATAGTTCTGATGTGTGATGTATCTTGTATCCCACACGAAAATATCTTTTTACGAAAAGCGCGAAGCGTGAGCATATTTATATGTCTGGGAGCCGCGCATAATTCAATTATTGCCTAATTCTATATTTTTGATCGGTATGAAATTAAATCATAAATTATTATCCAATATTTAAAAAAAAATTGAGAAAAGTGTTTTCATCATCATATGCTATATCAAATATGTGTTTGATGTGGCGATTTGGTCAAATTCGTTTGTTTACTTAAAAGAGATACTCGTATTTTAAAAGCAAAATGTTGAATAGGATAATTGTACATCATGTATATTTTACATGCTTTTCAATAGTCCGTCAAATCGGCTATCTATTATCATGCGTTACTGCTTTTTATAACTATACCGATGATATATTTCATCAGAGATGAAAACCGGTTAAATACCTAATTTGCGATTTTTTTTTCTCATTGTTCCTATTTGAAAGTGGCAAAAAACATATATTTTTTTTAATACAATATCTATCGCTGACCAATACAAAGTTATATTAATGACTGCAACAATAAAAAGTAGCTAATTAATGTTTTGGTATTTCATTGTTTTTCATGAAAAGATATCGTTTATCAAATCTAACTCTTCATTAAAATATCGATACTTGATTTTTTGGTAATCTATCTGAAATTGAAAGTCTGTATCTATGTATGTTCAGTGTTGGCGGTAGAAGTGCTCATTCAATCTGGATGATTGGTATTCAGTTGAAAAGGTTTTAGTCTATTATTTTGATGATGATAGTTAAATAAAAATAATAATAATAGAATTTTATGTAAAATATAGATTGAACAAAACAATCCGACATTATCAGAATAGTTTGTAAAAAGTGACCCAAAGTTTTTTTTCATACTGAATTTGAAATTACCAAATTGAATGTATCATATTAGGTGTATCGATCAATTTCCGGAATCTGACAAAAGATGTCACCACTTGCTTGTGCGTTGTAGTAGATCAATGACTTATACGTCATTTGAAAGGCCTATTCAAATACTGTCAAAATCAGTCAAAAGTGTTTCATTTGTTTGTGCGAATCATATTTTTTTTCAACGATGGAAAATTTTGAAAATTGGAGAAAGAAACAGCATTTGCGGGAAGTTTTGTTAAGCTATTTTTTTGCAAAGAAAACTGCAGCTAAAAGTCATGGTTTACTTGTGAAATTGGGCGGAAGTCACAGCTAACGATGGGCAATACATTGGTTAAAAAAAAATTGTACGGTTTTTTTTTAAATAAATGTATCTTTTCACCAAAAAAATTCCGGAAATTAATCGATACACCCATTATATGTGGTTAGATACGGAGTAACTTCATTTACTTTGCAAAAAAGATGATTTGATTTTAATAATAATTTTGGTAAGTGATCCTAGGCATAGAGAAGGCACAATAACCGAGTATTTTCAATCAATCAATCAATGCCAAAAAAACTGCAATTCTTAATTAAATAAATAAATAATGAATGTTGTGGTGAATGTCAATAGCCTGCGGTTTATTCGAAATATTTTCACTCAACACATAAATTGATGATAAAATTGTTGAATGTCACAAAATTTGGAAGAAATGTTCGGCTTCTACCGGGGGTAGCTCGGACGATTTAAGGGGGGTTATCCGGACTAAACCCACCTGTGCCCGTGTATGATTTTTATTGAAGTTGAATTATCTGGATTTGGTTATGCAAAAAGAAGCCAAAACAAAACTTTATATGAAATAAATGTAATAATGACATCAAACATGTAGAAATACAACCTTTCATTGCTTTCTTTTTTATTGTGGGATTAAAATAACGTAAATAGAAAAGAGGTAAATAAAAGAGAATAAATACAAGAAGAAAAGAAAGCTATGATTGACACTCAATGTAGATTTTAAGGAATCAGAAAGCACGAAAAAATTAGAACGAAAAAATCATTATATGAATAAGATTTTTTTATAACAGTTGACTTTTTATTATAGATAGCGTTTTTTTATTTTTCATGGTATTAGCTAAAATTCAAATAAACATGAGTTCACAACACAATTTCGCTTCACTACAAGTTCTATTTTATTTATATGCACCAACAATTATAATATATACTCACAATATGCTTATTAGAGATGTCGTATACAAATGCATACAAACAATTATGCTCACAATCTTTCATGGGTAAAACAAAAAATCATAACAGCTGTGTTAGAGTATTGATTGCATGCACTTTTGATTAACATCTTTCATCAAAATTCATTTCAAGATTTGTGAAGCTAAAAGAAATAGATAAATAAAAAGAAGTAGAAAATGAGAAGTGAAACAGCAAAAAAAATGAAATCAAATGAGAAAAAATGCATGGCATACATATACCGGATCATGAAACAAGTACGTTATACACAATTGTATAATGTGTATATCTGTGTTAAAGGCTCTAACTTAGAGCATGAATGAAAAAACCTGGGAGATCGAAAGGTATTCAGAGTTACGCTGGGTGTATTCCCATACACCCATAGCAAATAGAAAGAAAAATCAAAAAGCTAGGGAATGCGCCGCTAGAAAAAAAATTATTCGAATAATGGGAGTGCACGAAAAAATGGATTGTTAGATCCACGACGAACAATACTAAAAATAAATACTTGAACATGCACTATGGTTTTGCTGTGCCCGCGCACATATGCTGTGACACGACATTGCAATGCACAATTCGTTGCACAGTAAAAAGCGTTTAAAGAAACGCCATTGGTTGATTTTGTTCTTCCTATGTGAACGTTTTGATTTTCCATTTTTGCGAGTTTGTGATTTCAAATTGTAGCCCCATCACACACTTGCCAAAATCGTAATGTATCACTAGCGCGTTACCTATCTATTATGGATTAATATGTATAACATTTTGAATGCGCACTATTATATGTCAGCATTTGATTTTCATTTGCTAAAAAATGCGAATAACGTAAGCATAATTGAAATAAGTTCATTTGATAACTGAATCTCTAATTTACAAAAATTCACTCGCTCATTTGTAAAGTCCAGATCTAATTATTTAGCAAATAAAATATAATATTATTGCATTTTATTAAATAGGAGAAAAGATATTGGTAGCGAAACCGAATATAGCTATAACTCGACATATAGGCTATAACAAATACATCGAAATCGACCAACGGAATAGTATTGAAACACCGACAGAAATATATGCAAGCACCAATAGACAATGATATCAACAATGTGAAAGAGAAACAACAATACAAACAATTTGTTATAGAAAAAAAATGTAGTATCACAATATTCATTTATTCATCCAAATGAGCTTACGTACAGATGCAATGAGCCAGTTTAAAAACGACTTTAGTAGAGCTCACTTAAGGCAGTAGCAACACATGAAAGGAGGTACAGTCGCAAGTTGTAAAATGAAATGATTGAAGAAACGACAACGACAAGAATAAAGCTTGATATATACATATATATATATATATATATATATATGTGTGTGTGTGTGTGTGTGTGTGTGTGTGTGTGTGTGTGTGTGTGT
>NW_022197947.1:60917-99768 GCF_009176525.2 Contarinia nasturtii | reverse complement strand
GTGTGTGTGTGTGTGTGTGTGTGTGTGTGTGTGTGTGTGTGTGTGTGAGTGTGTGCGTGTGTGTGTATTTGCAATCCATCTTTTCATCCGTAATCGGGCTATGCTATTCATAGAAAACTTTTAAAGCCTCTATGTTTTCTGTCTTCGCCATTTAAACACGTTTTACTATTAAACTTTACCTTAAACTATAATTCTATAGATTTCAGAAAGTCCCTTGATATTATCCTAGCAATAGTTGAAAATTGTTGATGATAATAAAATTATTTATTGATTTAAAATTGCAATTAAATTCCGACAACTGAAAATTCTGGAAACGTAAAGATTCTTTTTGAGCACTACTAGATGGCAATCCATCGACACGTATTCATTTAAATGTGTATACGTTCATACAGAATCGGTGTGATAGACAAAGAGGTAGATACTGTTTTGTGAGAGAAACAACATTATATGTTCTGTTCAAACAGCAATCCAATATGGTGTCTACATCCGAGAAGTGGGTTTAAGGTGTCGTCGTCGTGTCGTTGTCGCGCGGCTAGAGTACAATAAATTGTTTACTTTTGTGTAATTTTTCCAATCATTTTGTGATCAAAACTACATGAAAAAACATAATTTCATACAAAGTAATTAACATAAATAATTAAATTACAAAATAAAGTAGTTAAATAAAGCTAGGACAAAGCAAAGTGCAAAGAAAAATAAATAGTAAAAGAAGTGGATTGGTAATACCTAACATTAGACTTTCGGGACGTTTTTGGGCATCTTGTCGAATTAATATCCAAACAAAAGTTCAAACAATTAACCAAAATCGTGCAATTTTATTTATAAAATATCCCCAATACGTTTTGAAATACGGGGACCTATAACAGAAAATTAATTATTATTATTGAAAGACAAAGCAAAAACAACAACAGCAGTAAAAACAACAACAACAAAAACAAATTTAATGGTCTTCTTTAAAAACGTAATTCTAAAAAATATATACTATTCAAAAAATTCGTATTTTAATTTCAACTAAATGGAAACAGTTTAGTGTTCTAGTAATTTACATTTGAATTTCATTTCGATCATTTAAATAAATGATGTTGTTCAATGATGAAACAATTCTGTCCATCAAATGAATGAAATATCCACAAACACCGAATAACATTCATCGGATGTAAGTTTAGATAAATTATAAAAGAGTGGAAAAGAAATGTAAGAATAAAAAATGTGAAAAACTTCATAAAAACAATTCTTGTGTACAAAAAATATAATTGTGAACGTGTTTCGATTTGTGTTCAAATAGAGAATTTAGCTGAAAATAAAATTGATAATTTTAGGTAATTTAATACATGTGCTTCATTGGTTCATTGGAACATTGCAAATTTTATATCTATTGATTATGGGTGAAACGAAATTTGAGACATTTTTTATTAAAATAAAAATAATTAAAATATTTTCGCCATAGAATATGTGTTAATTGTTATAATTTTATTCAACTATCTCGTAATTAAGCAAAAAATAATAGTAACTGTATCAGATCGTGAATCAGAATAGAAAACATTGATTCTATAATCCTAATGATGGTTATAGCCCACTTTGCAAGTCAACTACACTTGGCGAAACATCAATGCTGTTATATGACCGAATCATAAGCTTCTTTCGAAATTTATTTATTGAAATGAGTTGGAATGAGTGGGTATTCGAATTGTGAGCGAATTTCTAATTTGATTTTTGTTCAGTAATTTTACTTAATACTTGAAATCGCATGAAAAAGTAATTGGCAAAGATTTTGTGGGTTTTTATATGTTAAAACTTTTTTCTGTACGTGTGTTTTTTTTCTGCAGCCGTTTACTGATCTTTATTGTATTATTCGCATTTTTTGGTGTGAGTGTAAGACTTTAATGTGTATATATGTGTTCGAGGTTCCACAAATATTATAATTCAATTGATAAAAATTCTTGACACCCTGGCTGTTTTCATCCAAAACTACTCTGGAATAATAAACAAATATTTTCGATTTTCCGTTATTTCGTTGTCTACATTGCATTTAGATTCATTTTATTTATGAAAATTATGTTTAAGTAATGAGTTCTCCGCTTTCTACGTGTATGTGTCAAAGCGATTGTAGCGCACCCATGCGTACAAATGTTTGCCGTCATACTGTGTATGTATATATTATATTTGTGTGTGTACAAATGAAAAAGGCAGAGCAGAACATACTAAAGCACACAACACATCCATAAAAAAAGAAAAAGCGGAATAAACATGGTTGCCGAAAAGAATCTCCCTCGTCATTTTACAACGTACACATTGTACAGAATGCATAAAGTGTACATCTTTAGTTTTTTCTATATACACTCATCAAACTCACTGAATATGAACAAATAAGTTTAAAAATATCAAACATACACATGTACATATACCACGACCATATTTACATCGTATATATTCTTCTGAGCAAATATACAGCAATCAAATTCTACAATACATGTTCAAAAATTCGACTCGGCTACTCTTTCAATTTACTTTTTCTTCTCTTTTTTTTTTTTCATTTAGCACTCATTCGATTTCTGTTTCTTTATGCATGGTTTTGTGGCGTTAAATCAATTTTGGGAGACACTCAGAAACTCTTTCTATACTAGAAATGATTGTGAGATTTTCAATACCGTGTTAAGATATACTTACTAGAAAAAGTAATAAATTTAAATTGTCACTCTGATTTATGCCAATAAAACCACATGACTTATAGTTATCTATTTTTATCGAATGTTAATATACATTTTCTCTTAATTGCTTTCGATCAACCATGTCATGAGAAATTGGAGGTCAAATTGAATTATTAAATTTTAAAAGGATATACAGATTTTTAAATCTTCGAAAAAAACTATTTTGCACCATATCATAATTCTATCAAAAAATATCATACTGTAAAAGAATTGATATATATATATAGAAACTCGGAACGAATGTTTGATGTGATCTCTATCTTGTATACAAATTTGTGATGAAAATTATCAATGGATTTCAATTACTGAGTTTAAAATAGGGAGATTCAAATAAGCGTTCACTTGGAAATAGAAAACACGACAAATATTCACAAATATACGAAAACAAACACGTATGTATTTGTCGATACATATAAATACTGTCTGTTGTCTACTGCAATATTGTATTGGATGTTGAATTGACTGTAAGAAATAAGTACAAATTTAATCGATGAGACAAAATAACAGAACGCTGTTGCATTGAATTCACCACTTTTTTATAATAGGACGATTAAATGACTATATTTCCATCGTCGATTTTCTCTTTTTTTATCGATGGCATTCATATACCAACAATCTTCTGGAAGAGATTCAGTGGAAAAAAATTGATACGGTAATGACGAATAACTGTTTTCAATTTTAAGTGAGTGAGAAAGAACGATATAGAAATTGACGATGTCACCTACAATGGTGAAGACAACATCGAAGGGAATCAAATCGTACATATACTTGACGAACAAAGTAGAAAATCATTTAACAACGTTTGGTAGTAAATACCGAATTGTGTTGCTAAAATTTCGCTTTGCAAAGATTTTTGATGTCTACGTATGCATTTGGCGCAGTAGAAAAATTAGTTGCTTCTGCATGCGTACGCAATTCATGTCTAGTATTTGTAGATATTGTTCATACAATACAACTTTTGAAAAATACGCTTTCCATTTACCGTCAGCCGTCAGGTCGTCGGCTTCTAAATTACCTATATGGGTACGTGTTACACTGTGACATACAATTGTATAGCCTGTATTATGTACTCTACATACTTACAATTAAAATTAAATGTAAAGAGAACAAAATGATAGAAAACTGGCTTTATTGCCAAATATTCTCTCCTTTTTTTCCTCAATGTTACAAAAATGCACTACTGTTGCAATTATCATATCAACCACAAAAACTATGTTCCGAATAATCAAAACTATTCACTCCAGTTTCAACGTTATTTAATATCGATTAAAAATATACGTAAGGTATGAAGCGATGAGATTTTGGAACTACTGTCATATTGACTCATTCATACTTGAGAAGTTATGTAAGACATGGTAAAGTTCGTGTTTTCAGTTGTGACTGTTATATTAAAGTCTTGTTGCTAATTTAGGTATGATCATAAACCAGGAGTCCAGAAAAGTATGTTAGCAATTTCTGATATTTTTTGATGATATGTTTCCTTTTTTTTTGAAAAAAAAAAAAAAAAAAACTGAGTATATAAAATTCCGTCGATGAAGAAAAAAATTGGACAAATTTTATCTCCCCAATTATTTCTCATATTTCAACATTCAACGTTTTGTCATATATTTTTTAAAATTCAATTGTTCAATCCATTTGAAATTTAATTTCATTTCAACAGAGACTGTTTCGCAGAGTAATATATGTAAGGAGAAGAGCTTAGAGAAGCTGGAGATACCTCATTCAACTCATTAGAGTGCTCTTCCTCACATATATTGCTCTGAGAAACCATCATACACATGCTATCTCATACATTGGAGTAATAATTATGTAAATAATTGGAGATATCATTCAATTTCCGCCAATATTTCTTCTTCAGTTCATATATTGTTTTTAAATGATAAATTTATTTTGGAAAACTGAGTTTAAAAGGTTATTATGTGATATTTAAAACACTTCTCTTTAAGAATGAAATATTCTGACAATTTCTGTTAATTTTCATTTTAAACTGATGAGCAAAGAAAAAATGGATTATATAGAATGGATATTTCACACTTAAGGTGTGAATACATGGAAAAGAAGGACGATAATCATTAGTATCAATTGAATTGTATATGAAATATATTTTTTTAATTAAAAACTTTACTCACCTACCCTCCTTCTCCAACCTAGCTAAGCTAACGAATCGTTATAATATTGGTTTTATATAACTTTTGGATTCAATGCTGCTGTTTGTCAGTTGCCGTTATTTGCATCAATTACTGTACAACTGTCTGTGAAGCAGCATAATCATCATCCTGAGTATTTAATGGCCATTTTTTCTAGATAACTTTAATCTTTGACACTAAATGACCATTCTGAAGTAGCACACTTTAAATCGATGCGTTCTTATGTTCCTTGGAAATAGCTCTTGGCCATTCGCAATCAAATAAAAACACAGAAAGAAAATATCAGCCGACGCTATACGCAAAACCGACTGGTACGTGCGCTCATACGTTTTTACATCTTTTACATCTATTTCCATATGATTTTTCGACTGTGCGAAGATACGCACAAAGAGAAACGAATCAGTCGAAAAATCGTATGGTAACTAGATGTAAAAGATGTAAAAACGTATGAGAGCACGTACCAGTCGGTTTTGCGTATAGCGTCGGCTGATATTTTCTTACTGTGAAAAGAAACCAAATATCGATTGATTTATTAATTTCAAATAAGAGAAGAACAAATAATATTTGTTAAACAAAAAATAGTTTGCTGTTTTGACGTAAATGTTTTATAATAATGTAACGCGTGCATGGTGAATTGAATGTTTGATTTTAGCGCTCATGCGTGTGCGGTAAATTGCGGTTAATTCTAGAACACAACATTATAAAAATGTCGAAATTGTGACCGCATTGAGTTTTAATAATAGCCGCACAGTACTTAATAATAACCGCACCTTCAATTTGATTTGGCCGCACATTTTTTGTGTGTTATTGTTGGTAACTTTCACGGCGATTTCGTCATTTACTTTGGTGAATACTGAATGTGATGATCCTCTTCTTTGCTACCGAGTTTTCCAATGGTTTATTTTGATATTTTCCTTCTAAATTCAAAAAAGTCAAAAGTACTTGGAAGTAATGCTTGATATATCGATTTATAGACAAGTGAAATTAAAAAAATATATTTGTGTCACAACTGGTACATACTAAGGTGCAGCCCACATTTTATTGCAACAAAATTATCTTCTTTATTTTCATCATCGGCCATCGTTGTTCACAATGGATCGTTGTTTTTTTTTTTTTTGATTCTTGAAGGATTGATACAAATAAATGAAAATAAAAAATAGACACAAATTTAAGAAAAAATGCACCAGAAACATAGTCAGATTTTATTAACGCTCTGTTATTTCGCAATCAAAACGAAGGCACTCACAAAACCAACTGTGAATATGTCCAACAGTGTTCTTAACATATAAATTCGTTGTTAAAATGACAATAAACAAATTGATTGTCCAAGCCATGCTACAAAACAACTCACATATATTTTTTGAGCGTTACTGAACCAGTGATGGGCAAAGATACTTTATCTGAGGTTTTTAAGATACTGATACTGAGTTACGCACTCTATTTAACTCTATTTTTGGTGTTAGTTTCATCGAAGTAAACGCATCACAGTGAAAAAGAGATACATGTGTAGTACATATCTATTAAATATATCGAGAAGAGAGTATGTTATTCAGCGCTTATGGCTGAGTAATGTCTGAATAAAAACATACTCTCCTCTCGATATTTTCAATAGATATGTACGTTGCCGCATGCGTTCAACGAGTTATGTTTCGTTGCGTGCATATGAGTCTGTGTATACGCTATCGAATATGATTGCTAAGTGTATCGTCACATACGTTCGATGAAACTAACACCAAAAATAGAGTAAAATAGAGTGCGTAACTCATTTTGAGGGGTAAAGTCTCTACTAACACCACAAGTGCGAGTAAGCCTACTCTAATACTTGTTTCTGTGTGCAAGATAAGATAAAGATAACGAGATCTTTTATCTTATCTAGATAGAATTTAAAAACTTTTAAAATATCTTATCTGTTATCTAAACTTTAGATAGTATCTGTACACATCACTGGACTGAGCTCTAATAATAATATCTAATAATCATTTGAGCGCATTTTTCATATTATGCCGACATATTCAGTCCTTCAAAATAGAATCCAATTATATATGGTACAGTTATAATCGTTTGTTAGTTTAATTTGGATAAAAAAATGTGAGCATTTTTTCATAAACTAAATATGTCGCGTACAGTACATATATGCATGCTAAAGTATATATGTATATAACCTATATAATATAGGTCTTATTCTCTTTGAATATTATATTTGAAGCAATAGATTTCTTGTTGTGCAAAAAACCTTCAAGTTTAACTATTTTTTGGAACAAAACAGAGCCATTTCTTCAGCAGCGATTCATATATGGTTATTATGCATTTTCACATTCATCATGATTGGTTCATGTAATACAAATATTCATGATAGAATCTTCTTCTTCATACACTCAAAGGAATATAATTTCACTCAAAATATTACGAGACCTCTATTATATAATTTTCTTGAATTAAAAATAGGTTTTGGGTCGTGTTTGTATTAGAGTACCACAAAAGCATTTTTATCAGTCTATATATTGTGGATGATATTCCAGAATATCTGGATATTTAAGGCGAAAACAATAGAACTGCTCATTAGTGATTGTGTTTTTATGACCAATTTTCACGAAAAACATAATATACTACAACATCAAGATGTAGTTTTGGTTTAACCCGGTAAAAATGATATCTCCAATGAATAATAAAAATGAATTTAGAATGGCATATATGCGAATTTCTTTTACCTATGTATAAATTGATTTTCATTGTACACATTGTAGAGTTAAAAGCTTCAAAATAGCATAAATTGATTTTTTTTTATTTAATTAAAACTGTCATATTGTAAAATAAATACATATAAAAAAAATAATTGATTTATTCCAGTATAAAGTTCTATATTGTGTCATAGAAATCGCAGACACAAAGAATATTACTTGATATGATGATCCAATCCAGATATGATGACTTTAATATGATAATATGATGCATTTTCAGATCTATTTTCCTGATTACTTTCAGTTTTATCATTTGTATTTTCTCAGAGTTATCATAGGGTATATATTTCTTAACATTTCATTATTTTCGTTTAAAATTGTTGTAATTAATTTTTTGGAAAAAATATGACTAGTAAATTTAATAAAAGTATACAAATTATTTTTTCCAAGTCAAGAAATTTAAAAAGCTCTCTTTCTTTTTTCGGTTTACAGAGAAAGTGCGGGATACAAACATACTAGAGGCTGTTTACCACGCATCCGTTGTGAATTTGTGTGACAGTGTCGATATTGAGAACTATATAAATAACAAAACAAAAAGGAAAACTTTAAACTAATTAAAATCAAACAAAAAAAAAAAAAAAAAACAAACGAACTCAGTTTTAAACATCCTAAATGTGTGAAAATCGTATTGACAATTTATCACATTGAAACCGCATACATATTAATCACATTGATATTATATCAGTTTAGTGTTTAGAACAAGACCAAAATACCAACAATAGAAATAATAATTTCATAGTATTAAAAGCCAAAAATCAATCAGCCAGAACAGTTTGGTTCAACTATAAAGAATTTATAAAAAGTACATAAAAACTAAATACAAATCCAAAAAAAAAAATTTAACAAAAAAACGAGAATCCACTGCAAAAAGCATTGCTAATAAAATCGGTACATCAACATAGCAAGAGCAATAATTTTATCTGTGATAACAACTGAAACTAAACTATAAACATTTAAGAAGATCAAAAACTAACGAACATTTCTACAAAGTTATTCCAACTAAATCAATCCAAGGCATAAAAGTAATAAACAAATAAATTGAAGAAAAAAATATCACATATATAACGTAGTTATTAAGCAAAGGAATGAAAGTGATTCTATTAAGACATTTATACGAAATAATAGCTCAAATAAGGATTTCTTATGTGTACTGTGCTTCATAACTAAGTAAAAACAAGCTTTTACGAATAGCGAAGACCGAAGAAAAAAAAACAAACAACAAAAGGTACACTCACTCGTTGCCTATTGATTTAATTTGATGGTTTTAATGCTACCAAAATATAATAAATAATAATAATATACAGTTATTATAGCTATATAAAAAACCTCATTCTATTTATAATTTTCTTATTATTTATTTCTTTTTTTAATGCTGCTACTCTGCTTTATTTTCAGTTCAGCTTATTATCGGACGGTTTGGGACTGGAAAACCAACAGAAAAACAAATCAAACACCACTGAACAACCCAATTTTTAGTTCTTCAAATTGATTCTCTATTCATGTTGTGATTTCCCAAATTTTCAATTCTACATATGCTTGTGCCCATTTTTTTTGTCCGGTCTATTAATTATAACATTGCAGTTGGTATTGTTACTAAAAAAACATACCACGTAAAAGACATACCAGCAAAGTGGCCAATCCAGTGAGAAAAGTGAAAACAGAGACCGAGATAGCGCAAAAATGTAAACTTCGATTTTCTAAAAGTAGTAAACTAATCTTTTACAATGCACTTTTTGTATGGATGTGATATAGCACTAAATTGTAAGAATTTATCTGCAACTATTATCGGAATACACAAATAAACATTAACAAAAAATAAGTAAAGTAGCATTTATTTAATATCGTAGTTACATAAACTGCGTATAATTTGAATGTAATTTTAATGTTTATTTGCTGATACTATTATTAAAAAGTCTTCAAAAAGAACTTTGAAAACTAAATAAAAAATGTGTGCACTCTTTAGTCATATTGTATTTCGATAATGGTGACAAAATGAATGACAATATTTGAATTGAATGATTATTTTTTGAATAAAGTATTAGATCAAACCAACCAAAGTTGCAACCTAGAAATCGAGATGTCAGCATCGATTATGAAACAACCAGAGAATCCCAAAAAGTGTAATTTTGTGGTTTATTTATCAGATGCGAATTAATGCAATCTAGCCAACGATCTGAATGGAATTGTGAATATTTAGAAACAAATTAAAGTCAATCGAGGTTTTTCAACATCGATTTACCCAGAATTTATGAACAAAAAGTAGCACAAAACAAAAATAAGAAAAATAACAACAAACCAAACGAACCAAGTGGAAATTATTCCAGTTCAATCGAACCCCAAACGAAAGTTGTAAAAAGACAAAGGAAACGAAAAACTGTTCTAAAACTATTAGTTTTGGTCAACTTAAAATGTCAATCAGTTGATTTTATCGAAAGACTAAAACAGTGACAACACATTCAATTAGAAAATCCAATAAAGACCACATTGATGGCTGTTAACCGAACCAGAATGAATCGATGAACGGTGATCAATGAGATACAATAACAGCTTTACGAATAACGTATTACTACATATGTCCGAGAGCAAGGATAATAAGAAAACTAATAGCAAACATAGGTTGATATCAACTACTTCGGATACAATAATTACGGCAAATAAAAACACTCAAACCGACATGAAGTCTGAATACGCTTTTAAGGAAAAACTTAAAAAATTTAAGGCTAGTTTTAATCGAGACACTGTGAATGATACTGATGATGATGTCGATAACGACCATTTAACTACGATTAAGAGAAACCAAGTCACCGGCGTCGATGCAGATGTTGACAGCGCTGCCATTGATAAATTTGATATTGACGACGAACCATTCACAACTCAATTGCAGACGCCAGAAACCATCGAAAAGAAGCCAATCGATGGTAGTGAGCAAATCAAGATGATGCAACAAATCAATGACGACAACAATGATTCTATTACTTTAAAGTTACTCTGGCCACCAAAACAATTGCAATTCAATCAGTCTGATGTCTTGCCTGATAACAAAAAACTATCAAAGATGGTTCATAACAATAAAATGTACCAAATAATTCGCGATAATAATAGTATTAAGAGTAAACATATTTTGAACGCTACTGATACCTTTTGTGATAACTACAAGAATGAACTAAATGTTGCTAAGTCTGATAATATGGCGGCTCAAAGTGTTGCTGATACACGTAAGTAGTCTTTTCTAGTCTGTATGAAAAGTACTTTACATATATATATTGTGTTATTTGATTAGGAACCGCTGTAACTACTTCAATGGCAAATGATACTACTGCAAAGACTACGAATTCTACTACGTACAATAATTGTAATCGATATGAGCATGAGGTACAAGAACAATCAATTGGTGATAAGCCAACTGTGAATGCAAACAATAAGCTGCCATCGTCATCAACGTCCAACGTTAATACAAGTGTATTGCATATTTCATTTGAAAATCTTATCAAATTAATTGATTCCGAACCCAGGCGCATTCGTGAATGGAATGCGAAATCGTCGATTGACGCAACACGCTTTCTGCGTCTCTGCGGAGGTGGTGAGCAAGGTATTAATAATGGTACCACTGGTTGGGGATCACCTCCATCTGCACCAAGCGCAGCGCCTGGTAAGTTTCCATACATGTTGACTTCATTTTCTTGATTGGCAACTCCAGTTACTAACTGGTTTAATTTGATACTTAAAGGTGGAAACAACGCAAATACAAGTTCTTGGGGTTCTAATCAACCACAACAACAATGGGATCAACCTAGTGGCTCAAATGCAGCTGTTAATGTAAATGCAGCTAATGCTAATGTTGGACAAAATACAACTATGTGGCCACCAACAACTGGCGCTAATTCAGGTAAAATGACATCCTAGAAATAAAAAAACAGTGTTTCCTTTATTTATTGTATCTATAATTTGTAGGTTCACAGCAATCTCACGAACAAATTCAAAATGCCAGCAAAGCTCAAGGTCAACCTCAGCAAGCTCCTGCCCAACAATCACAATCTCAGCAAGCTGCTGGCAGGTAAATTAAATGATAAAGTTGCGATCTTTTTGCTGCCGTAATATTGATTTTAATAATATTTATACAGCAATAATAACAATAACGTCATTAGTGCAAGCGGAAGCAATAATCCTGGAAACAATAATAGTGCTTCTGGTCTAATCGGAGGTGGAACCTCGACAGCAGCTGCGAAAAATCAACTTGAACAATTGACAACAATGAGAGATGCTTTATTTAGTCAAGGTAATTTGTTCACGATTTTAAATGAATATTTAAAAATATACAAAAAAACATTAAATTAAAGAATAAATCTTGGTACGTGGCATTCACATATAACGAAATAATTTAACATAATAAATATTACTTTGAACAGATGGTTGGGGCTGTCAACATGTGAATCAAGATACAAATTGGGACGTTCCAGGATCTCCCGAGCCAATGACTGGTGGAAACATCGTAAAAGCCGATCCAACTCAATCTGTAGCTCAAGCTAGTGCTACAGCAGCAACTCCGTGGAAGCCAAACATTAATAATGGTACTGAATTATGGGAAGCGAATCTCCGTAATGGTGGACAACCACCTGCTCCAGCTGTTCAAAAGCCTTGGGGTCATACTCCATCCACAAATCTTGGTGGTACTTGGGGAGAGGACGATGAAGGTGCCGATTCAGGGTATGTATCATTTTATATGAATTTGGTTTAGTGTGAACGTCAATTCAACCAATGAAAACTAATAATCTCAGTGCATCCTCAAGTGTTTGGGCAACACAATCCAATGCACCAGCTCAACAGTGGAATCAACCAAGTGTTTCGAATGCAGGTGTAAATGTAAATGCATCTAATGCAAACGTTGGCCAAACCTCAGCAATGTGGCCTCCTGCAGCTGGGGCGAATCCAGGTATGTATAAAATAATATAAAAGTGTTTCAATAAGAATATCCGAACTTTGAATTGAAATAAAACGAACGACGATTCGAATTTATCGCAAATAGTAGCTCATTATCAGAGCTGGGCACGAACCGTCGGTCGTTCGTTCGTACATTGAAAAAATATGTTTTTGAGGTCGGTCGTTCGTTCGTTGAAATCATTAATGATCAGTCGGTCGTTCGTAAAAATTGAAATGTTCGTTGTGTTCGTTCGTATGTGCGATCGAACACCGAACACGCCCGGACGTCCGGATGTTCGGCGCAAAAATTTTCTGGTCGAGTTTGCAATTCTCTGAAATTACAATTTTGAAATTGTACAAATAATAATAATAATTAAATAAATGTCAAATATTTTCTAATTCATATTCATTTATGTTCTTAATTTGAACACTAACAAAATATTAAATTTTATTATTACGAATTTTAGGAAATTCCGTATATTTGGTATAGTCTATACCTGAAATAACCTAATATTTTCAATGATGAAATAATAGATGAATTTCATAAAATTTCGTAATAAAAAAAATTAATATTTTGAACACGTGAGAAAGAAAATTTATATGAATTAGAAAATATTTAAAAATTTATTTATTTAAATATTTTTTTCTTTAAATTTGTCCAATTATAAATTATTTAACAAACCTGATTTTACAATTTTGCTTCGAACATCCGGACGTCCGCACATACGAACGAACACAACGAACATTTCAATTTTTACGAACGACCGACCGACCATTTATAACTTCAACGAACGAACGACCGATCACAAAAAAGGAAAAAAACGCACACGAACGACCGATCACAGTCGGACATTGATGTTCATGCCCAGCTCTGCTCATTATTGACATTTATAATGAAAAATAATCCGACCTAGTTGGGTGTGGGGCGTGTCATCATCACTTTTGATAATATTTTGAGATTTTCGATCCATACAGGGTGTCTCAAATAAGTGGCTCACTACTGAGGGTATAAATTTCGATCTTTTTTTCTGTTGGTATAATTTTTAAAAATCTGCTCCGATAGAAATTTTGGAAATAAATTTCTAGGAATTTCTATCGGATTAGATTTTTGAAAACAATACCAACAAAAGAGAAAAATGAAATTTATACACTCAGTAGCTACCATCACTTACAATGGCAAATAATGTCAAAAACTGCATGACGGCGCCATCTCTATGTGCTCATGAAAATTAGAACAAAAAGTTTGTGTAGAATGTTAATTGTTTGAAGTTTGAATACGGAATCATTTGTTGTGACGACTGTCATTTTACGCTCGATAAAGATATACCGTGTAAATTGAACAAAAACCGATTTATTATTTGTATTTAGTGAATTTGTGATGGAAAATAAATTGAAATTACTTTGCACAGTTTGTGTCATCGAAATTAACTGCGAGGACGTTGCATATCACATGGTTTTTCTTCACACAAAATCAGTTGACATTTTTGACTTTTTCGCACCAAAAAAAAAAATGTTTTAATTGCCTTTGGTGCTCGTTTGGATCGCGAGTTCAATGCCAAGCACATAGAGATGTCGCTCGGAACGTGAAGCTCAAAAAAAATATACAGGTGATATAGAAAGCAAGTGAGGGTAGCTCAGTAGTGAGTCACTTATTTGAGACACCCTGTATGGATCGAAAATCTCAAAATATTATCAAAAGTGATGATGACACGCCCCACACCCAACTAGGTCGGATTATTTTTTAAACTCAGCCATAGACTAGTGGTTAGCGTGCCAGGTTTGTGAGCGTGAGGACACGAGTTCGATTCTCGGTCAAATTTGGTCCGGTATTTTTCCACCGTGATTCGCTCAGGAATCGTCAGTGGTTTAATGCGGAATAGATTTGGCCGGGGTTCGGGCTAGTGGAGTGCTTCGGAAGGGCACTTAAAGCCGTCGGTCCCGTGTGTGTGCATAACGAAGAATGGACTCAGCATAGACACACGTAAAATGGAGTGCCTTCACGTCAGGTTGTTGTATTGAATATGTGAGAGATTGCGAATACAACAACCGTAAAAAGGTAGTGCGCCATCTCTGGTGAATATACCGGTAAACCAGCGATGTGTGCATTCCTCCATTGAAATAAGAAGAGCCCAATGCCATCTAGGAATGAATGGAATTCTTGTGACTGTCATGACAATTGACTTGAGAAGAAAGCCCTGGTCACTGGCCCTGTACGGAGGCTAGTTACATGGCTGATATAAAGTGGGCCATACCGTGGGAAGCATTCTCCAAGCAATCGAGTGACAGCACAAGACGGGTCGTCATGCAATAAGTTACAAAACTTGAGCATCGAGTGAATAACTCCCCGTTTAATCCAATAATCCAATAATCCAAAAGTGAGCCACTTATATGAGACACCCTGCATATTGGCCATATTGACCACGAACTACTCTAAATATAAAAATGTAAAGGCATTAGTCGAACCATACTTTCCTCTTAGCCTTCGCGTGGGAGGTCATAAATGATGCCAATCGAAAAAACTTCTCAAAAGAGAAAGTGGTCTGTCAGGATCCTGACAATACAATTTAGCCGAAAGAAACTCCAAGTACTCGAAATTGGCCTTTTAAAAAATTAGAGTTATCGGATGATACTCCAACTGGTTTTATATTTTTCTTTTTTTATTATAATGACATTTAAATAAAAAAAAACATGCATTTTTCAACATTTCAGCAACTACTACTACAACGCCACTACAGCCTCCACAAATTGTGAATCCGGTTTTAGGTGGACAAGATGTACGCAATGTGGGTGCCAATCAGATGGATATAAGAAATGCAGATCCACGTGATATTCGTTTATCTAATGGGTATGCAATGATTATAAACTTAAAATATTTGTTTCTCAAATTGAATTAATAAGCGAACTAATATTAAAATGGCAATTGTAGTCCGCACTTTAACATTCCAATGGCACATCCACGTGACCCAACAAGAGATTTACTGAGAGAGATTTCTAGAGATGTTCGTGGAGATCTACGTGGGATCTCAGGTGAATATCAATACCATTCTTACTTTGTGATGCTATTCATCACGTTATTAAATTTAAATTAACTCTTTGTCTTGCAGGTCGTTTGAATGGAACGTCTGAAATGTGGGGACAACATCACAATTTGACTCAAGGTATTAATAGAGAAAAAAAATGTATAATTTTAATATTAACAATTATTCCAATGCATTCAATGTCAGGTGTCAATCAACAAACCGCACAGCAACCTCAGGCACAACAATCACAACAGCCACAATCACAGCATGGTCAAATGCCGATGAAGACAGGTGTGTATTATGACACGTATTCGTTAAATAATAAATAAATAGAATTCTTTCTAAGTTTATGTCATGCATTTGACATTTGGTAAGCGGTTGCTATATATAAAAAAATCACAGAATATAAACCCTTTAAAATATGCTGGTTTAGTAAGTGTCAATTGTTTTCATCTGAATTTTTTTCTATTAATGGCATCGCTTACAAAATGTGGCACATGTCATGTGCTACATTTGCATTTTAAATGAATTTAATAATTTTGATACAATCCATTTTCAGATAAACCACCGACCGGGTGGGAAGAACCGTCTCCGCCTACACAACGACGTAATATTCCAAATTACGATGATGGAACATCGTTGTGGGCACCATCAGTATGTGTTTATTTTTTTATATTTCAGTTTTTTTAGCACAAAATAAAAATATGAAAACAACAAAATCTTGAAAATGTATTTTCGTGGTAAAATGTTTTTAACAGCAACAAGCTCCACAGCAAACAAATCAACAGCAAAATGCTCAACAGCAACCTGTGCCATTACCACAAAATCGAGGTTGGCCAAAAGGTGGCAGAAGCTCATGGGATGAGCCTGTTACCGGTAAGGTTTTCTTTTTAATTCAATCACATTTCCTCTCATTTGAGGAATTATAAATTTTTCGAATCAAAACAAATTTGATGTGACTTCATTGACAAAAACTCAGGATCAGGATCAACTACTCCCCAACTTCCACAAAGTCGTATCATTCCGAGTGGACTACCAAGTGGACTTCCAAGCGGACTTAAGCAAGATGGTTCCATGTGGAATCAAGCACCAAATAATGCAGGACGCACAACTTCATGGGACGAACACTCCGTCGTTTCTGGTGTTAACGACAAAAATGCCGCAATTAATGGTGAGAATTATAGCTAAGGACTTTTGCTAAGTGTGTAACTTGTTTTATTCGAAAAATTAGCGAATACTGGTGGTGGTTGGGACAATCAAACACCAAACGTTTGGCAACAGCAGCAGCAGCAGCAGCAGCAGCAGCAGCAACAACAACAACAACAACAAGCTCAGCAACAACAACAGCAGAAGAACAAACTCATGGGACTTGGTAAGTTAAAAAAATCCAAATAAACACCAATTTTTCTATAATGTTTTGTTTTATTTCTACCTAAAGAAATAAAAAATAAAAATTCTTACATCCGTACATTACGCACTGTGATCCACAACATGCATTTATTATATGCATATTTATTTGATGTAAAATTTATTCACGAGAAAATTGAATTTGACGTAAGTTTTGCGAAACAAATAATTTTCGACACCCCAAAATTTGATAGGTACCCCAAAATTTGGGGCCCAAATTTTGCTCGACATTTTTTCAAACAGTCACAAAAAAAAATTGTGAAAAAATAACCTGTGCATAGTTTCAGTTCATTACGATATCATATAAAAATCTAAATTTTTTGTGATTTTTGTATGCAAAGTTTATCGAAAATTATTTGTATGGCAAAACTAATTAGATGTGGTTTTCTCGTGCCATAAACCCCCAATAGATATTTTTGAGTGCTTGAGTATACGTAAAATACCACTTTTGGAAGAAAAATGGAATTTTTCTCATAGGCATAACTTCAGGCATGCCACTTTATTCTATCAACCAAAGATGTTCAAAATCTAATGGTTTCTATTTGTTGCGACCCTCAATCGTCCTGTAAAGTCAGATTTTAAATAACGTTTCTGGGGGTAAGGTTATCGTGTTAACGCACATAGATTACGATATCGAAAAAACGTTGAGCTCGTGTCCCCTGGCCCCGAAAACACCCAGAAAACATGTTTTTGGGGGGTGTTAGTTTTTTGACCGATTACAATACATTACCTTACACACACGGTGTGTGCGTTGAAAAGTAATATAATGTTATAAGAATGAATAAAATTTATAAAACTAAATACATGAAAACCAATATTGAACATGTTTTATTATTGTTTATTAAAGATCGAAACTCAACATCGAAAGCATCATCAGGAGTTTCATCTTATCGAATGTTGTTTGATATGGGCTTCAAGAAGGAAGAAATTGAACTAGCATTACGGGCAACTAATCTTAACTTAGATGAAGCCATTGAGATTTTAAATCAATCTCGTTCAGCTAATAGCATTGACGCATGGAGACGACATGATGAGCACAATGCCAGCGCTGGTAACTTTGATCATAATAGCTTCCCTCAACGATATCCGGGTGGACCACAGCCGACTATGCCATTTCAAGTGAGAGTAAAGGGCTTGACCATTCATCATTTATAACTTCATTAATGTTAGTTGCAAGTTCGTAATCGATTTCTTAATTTACAGAGCAACAATCCAAATTTGCTGAACGCTATTGGTGTGAGTGGGGTTAGTACAAATCCAGGTCTAAATGCTATTGGCAACATGCAGCCAATGCAAGCACAAAAATACTTAAATCAAGGCGCACACAATGCTTCAGGCACCGGTAATTTGAGATGAACCAATCAAATGCATAAGTATGCTTTTAATTGTAAATTTAACATATTTTCAGGGAGCGGATTTAATCAGGGTATTAATCAAACATTGAACGCAGGAAATTCAGGTAATACAACACAAGCTGCAGGTCAACCATCAACGCAACAGTTACGCATGCTTGTGCAACAAATTCAAATGGCTGTACAGGCCGGTTATCTGAACCACCAAATCCTTAATCAACCTTTAGCTCCGACCACTTTGGTACTGCTCAATCAATTGTTAGCACACATTAAAGTGAGTATATAGTAGATTACAATTCCGTGATAATTTAACTTGTATGCGGAACTAAACGAAAATTAAATACTATTGGGAACGTTAAACCGCCATGAATAAACTAAAATTGTTATAGCTATTTTCAAGTGGTTTTCTTTTGGTTTTACTTAATAAATAACTGGCGTTCCTTAATAAATTTCAAACAGCAATTGCAAGTAAACCAAGCAAACATGAGCCGCGGTATCAATAACATTCCCATGACGTTGAACATATCGAAATTGAAGCAGCAAATTGCCACATTGCAAAACCAAATAGCACAGCAACAGGCCGCCTATGTGAATAAACAACCTGGTGCTCAATGCAATCATAACATTAGTGGAAACGGTAATGTTGGTATTGGTGCTGGTATAGGAATTGCAAATATCGGCAATGTGGCTAACGCTGGAGTTGGACCATCGCCAAATGATTACTTGCGCAGTCAACATGATCCAATTAATACATTGCAGGGTTCATTTTCTGACATGTCTATAGCTAAAGTATGAGTGATAATATGTGCATAATACGTTATTCGTTAACATTAAAACTAATGTTTTCATTTTTTTTGTGTAGGAACCACCAAATAGCTTCCAAAACTCGAGCGGTCAACAATCTCGTTTGAATCAATGGAAACTACCGAATTTCGATAAAGAAGGTGGTGCTGACAATACTACTGATTTTTCTCGTGCACCAGGTTGGTGTTAATTCAAATGCATTTTATTATTAATATCGATTTATTGTAATTTGAATGGAACAATGTTATCTAAACAACGAATTAAGTATGCGTATAAATTCTGATACTCTTCGGTGGACAATTGTGCGAAAACCTGTCAAATACTAGAATACGATGTTCAAGACCAGACTAATACTTTTTCATTTTTGACACCATTTTCTTGTACTTGTATTCGTCTCTCTTTAATTGGTTTTGTAGGTTTTTCAATAACCAAGTATAAAGTGCCTCAATCTCGGCTTTGGTACCTTCTTGCTCAAATTCCGGCACTATTTTTTTATTCTTGCTCAAAAAGTGGTCGTATAAGCTTTAGCTTCAGTGGGTAATTGAATGCGTCTAGATGAAAAATAAATGAGCATTCTATGAGCTGCTTAATCGTTCTGTGTACACTGTACATACCAGAGGTCGCAACGGGGCCCCGACCCGAACGCCCGACCGATGACCGCCCGAGCCCGACCCGATAAAGGTTCGGGTCGGGCGGGATTCGGGCCAGATGCTTCGGGTGTTCGGATTTTCGGATACTTCGGACGTTCGGTATCATGGACGTCCGAGTCCGATTAGCCCGAAATCGAGTGGTTTTTGAGAATTATTTGGAAAATCTCGCGAAAAACTGAAAAAAATAATGTTAGAATCATTTTTTTTTTACTTTTTGTATCAGTTAAATCTTCTTAAAAAAATACGGGGACCTTAGACCTGAAAATTCAATAAATACCGAGTGCCCGATTTCGGAGAATCACGGGTTTCGGTAAAAAAAAAATAATTTCGGGTCGGGCTTCGGTCGGACTCGGGCAAGGACACAGGAAATTCGATCGGGCCTCGGGCCAATTTTTCCATCCCGTTGCGATACTACATACTGCACAGCCGCTAGCCAATAAACATTTGTGTAGTGAAATTTAATAAAAGGGAAAGAAACACACCATTTTTGCTAAAGACATTTCAAAGTACCTGCTCAAAATGTCACCGGTTTACTCTGTTTCGTGTGTGCATTTTATATGAAAGGAAATTTTATTTCGGTTGTGTAAGCGGAGAAAATGTAAACCTTTTTCAGAATTTGCAGAATAAAGTCAATGGCAAACCAATTAGAGAGAGAGAGAGAGAGAGAGAGAGAGAGAGAGAGAGAAAGGGACGAATAAAATTACAAGGAAATGGTGTCAAAAATGAAAAAGTATCAGTCTAGTCTTGAACATCGTTTTCTAGTAGTTGACAACGCAAATGTAGAAGGGCTTGAATCCATTTTGAATTTCGTTCCAAATGAGGATCTGGTGACACGAACTAGCACATTTTTCGGAGTTTTAACACAATTGTCCACCGAAGAGATTCAGAATTTATACGCATACTTAGTCCCTTCAAGTTCCAATAAATCGATGATAGGTAATGACGAGGGTTCCTTGGGTTCAGATTACCCCCAACTCAACAATTTTGGAAATGAGGACCTTTTTTTGCTCTTCACTTTTTTTGGTCGAGAAAATTCTTTCGATTTGCTAGGGTTTTTCGCCAAAAAAGTGAAGAGCAAAAAAAACGGTTTTATCCTCATTTCCTACAAATTGTTGACATCGTCAGGGATCCCCCCATGGATTTTTCCAGGGACCCCCTACGGAATTTTGCCATCATCCCCCCAAAAAAAAAATTCCGTCATCATCTATGAAATCGACATTAATAATGAAATGCATTTGAACGTTATTACATTCAATATTGAAAATAATATACATTTGAATTAATATAACCAGGCACAACATCCAAATCAACAATGTCTACATCGAATTCGGTTATTGGATCACTAGGTGGTTTACAAGATGCGTAAGTTGTAGCAAATGAATTCTATTATAATGAGATTAACAATATTAAAATAACGATTTAGAACATGGTCTTCTGGTCGAAACATAAGTGACGGTTGGCCTGATTCAACACCAGATAGTGAGAATAAAGACTGGCCATCATCCCAACAATCTCCATCAGCAGCATTCACCGACTTAGTTCCTGAATTCGAGCCTGGAAAGCCTTGGAAGGTTGGTTAATATGACATTTTAAGAGTGAAAACTTTCGGTTGTGCCAAAATACCAAATGTTTATTTCATCTTTATTCAGGGTTCGCAAATGAAAACCATTGAGGATGATCCAAGTATCACACCAGGTAGTGTTGCTCGCAGTCCATTATCGATAAGTGCCGCAAAGGATACTGATTTGTTTGCAAGTAGCAGCAAAACTTCACCAACCGATATACCACCGTTAAGTTTATCGTCTTCCACCTGGAGTTTCAATCCAACCGGTTCATCCAGTCAACCACATTTCACAAGGTCTTTATAAAAATTACATACACAGCAATAATTTGAAGTAAAATCATAAATACCAATTGAAATGTATTAATTTTTTCTTAAAATTATACAGTTCTAAAGGCAGTAACTGGTCCGAGGGCGTGTCACATCAAATGGGTAATATGTTCATTAATTCTATTAATTTTAAATTATTTTATTTTCTTCTTTGAAAATTCTTCACTTAGGTAATCAATCTGAATTATGGAGCTCACCAATGACAAACAAAACAGCCCGTGGACCTCCACCTGGCTTGGGTAACAATTTTATATGGTTTGATTTTATGATTTGATTTTTATTTTGTCTTTTAATCTTTTCCTAGGTAATAATAACAAAGGCAATCTTACAGGTGCTAATGCGATAACTTCAACTGCAACTAGTTCAAGTACAAATGGCTGGATTGGTGGTAATTTACGTCTAAGTAAGTGTCATTGAAGTGACTAAAACTTATTTTCTATTCATATCGTAACAATCAAAACTCATAGGTTCAGGATCATGGCCATCAACATGGCTACTTTTGAAGAATATGACAGCCCAGATTGACGGCTCTACATTGCGTACATTATGCATGCAACATGGTCCATTACAACATTTCCATTTGTATTTAAATCATGGCATAGCTTTATGTAAATATTCAACGCGTGAAGAAGCTAATAAAGCGCAAATGGCATTAAATAACTGTGTGTTAGGAAATACCACAATTTGCGCTGAATCGCCATGCGAGAGCGAAGTTCAAAATATCTTACAGCATTTGGGTGTACCAACCAACCAACAACCACCTGCGCCACAACAGCAACCTCAGGTAGTTAATAATTACATTTTATCTTTTTTATAAGTTTGAACTGTAATTAATTAAATCATCTTATAATATAACTCTTAATAATATAATTAAATTAGTCACAAAATCCTCAACAATCACAGCAACCACAGCCAGGACAGCAAACATCAGCTGCTTCATTATCCTCGCAATGGCGACCATCTAGTCAAAATACGCAGAACCGTTCCTCGGGTAAGTAATTTTAATAAAATTCGCAAGTATATTTTATATGTATAGTGCGCTACGGACGAGCAAAATTTAGCTTGATACAATTTTGTAATAAATGATACAATGGCAATCAATAACATTATAGTTTATTATTGACAAATAGTCGGCCTCAGAACTTTTGCAAATTTTGATTAACTTACATTTGCAAACCGAACTAAAATGTTGGTCTCTTTCGATTTATGATGAAAAAAGGTAGTCCTTATATTTCGTAGCATTTTTATGCGATACTCAATGTACGATTTTCATGTTGAATTACGTTGTGATGGTGGACGGCATGGGTGATTTCAGATGATTCTTTTCTTCCATATCAAACCACCCAGCCAAATTTTTTGCATCTTTGTCTCTCCTTTGGTTTTCCAATGAAATCGCGTATTTGGTTTATTTTGATATTTTCCTTCTAACTTCAAAATACAATTTCAATGTATTTGGAAGTAATGCTTGATATATAGATGTATAGACAAGTGAAATTAAAAAAAAAATTGTGTCACAACTGGTGCATACTAGAGTGCAGCCCACATTTTATTATCTTCTTTATTTTCATCATCGGCCATCGTTGTTCACAATGAATCGTTGCTATTTTTTTTTATCTTTGAAGGATTGATACAAATAAATGAAAATAAAAAATAGAGACACATTTATGAAAAAATGCACCAAAACATAGTAAGATTTTATTAACGCTCTGTTATTTTGCAATCAAAACGAAGACACAAATTGAATGTCCTAACCATGCTACAACCACTAACATATATTTCTTAAGAAATCCTTTTGCAAACAAATCACATTCTTATTATAAACAAACATCGTCTGATTCGGTTTAGCACATATATAGCGCGCAACCAACATATGTCAGAAAGATTCAGATGCATTTAGAAATTTCATAATTGTTATTTTATGCATAATTTTCTTCTGAAGAATTTTAAATCAAATTATACAAATCTCTTTCAGATTCAAAATAGTTAAAATTAATGAAAAGTTAGAAAAGCAGATCTCACAGCATGGAAACATTGGAACATTGTTTACTATCGCCACCAAATAACCTCATTTAATTCTATATAGTTCTGCGATACTACTCTCTAATAAAGCGTTGTTGAGGTGTCATTATTTCCATGTTCTGACAGATCTAGAAAAGAAAATACCTCTTTTGTGCGGATCTTCATCACAACGTAAACAAAGAAGAACCGCTCAAAAAGAAATGTACAAAACCGATATTTTGTATGAAAATTATATGGCATTAACTTATAATCATAAGACATTTGTATCATTTTCTACGAAAAGACAAACGATCAAAATGTTTATTAGAAAAATGCTACAAAAATGGCTACTGATGAAAAGAAACATATACATTTTACAGTTGTTTAAATACAATAAAATACAAAATTCCTTTAGCATGAAAATCTGAGGAAGGTCCCCAGCTCAAAAACCCTAGCAGAAATGAAAGAAACTCTTCTCAACAAAAACCCCCAATAAAAAGAAGTTTTTCATTACACTCAGCCAAAATCGATTGCGTTGGAAAATTTAGCTCCAAAATCCCTAGGAAATCGAAAGATTTTTTTAAAATTTGCTCGGGGCTCCGAAAATGATAAATATGACGCCGCAAATCTGCTTTTTATTGTATTGCTTTCAATCAATTTAAAAATTTATTTTAATTTTTCAGGCTCAGATACTTGGGGAGCTGGTTCAGTAGTATGGCCTAGTACTAATCCAGCTGGAAACTTTTGGACCGGATTAGATGCTACTTCGACTGAACGTGGTACTCCGTCTTCACTTTTACCTGAAAATTTACTTGGCAATGAATTAAATTAGGCTGTAGCAATGCGAAAAACAAAAAGCGAGTAGAAACACGGTGTACAATTGATAAAAAAATAAAAATTATTTAAGAAAAATAACAGCAACAACAACAGCAACAAAATGAATTAACAATTTTTAGTAATTATACATATATATTCTATATACAACATGGTATGACATGCTAAAATACATATATCTCTATGCCCTTAGATTGTAAGTTTCACGTAATATTTTTAATTAAGCATCACAAAATGAAACAAATAATATCCTTACTATTGCTAGAATTATAGATAACGAATATTTTAACGATGCGATATAAAAAATAACATACACAAAATAACTCACACAACATATAATAATTTACATAATGATCGAATTTTACAAAAAAAAAAAAACATGAAAAAAATGAAAAAAAACTTGAACGCATTATCAAAAATGAGAGACCTTCAAAGGGCAAACTAAGCCAAACTAAAAAAATTGTCTTGTTTTATTATGTTATTTTTTAGAATTAATTGAAACAAAAAATACAACAAAAATCTAAAAAATAATTGTAACGATCGTAATAATAGAGATGAAGGCGCATATACACAAAACCACTCTATTATATATTCTATATTTGTTTACTCTAGAATTTTTGAAAAAGAAACAAACAACATTAACTGCATGTTGATTATTGAATATGAAGAAATTTAATTCAAATTTGTTAAAACTGGAGGCAATTTTGCGAGTGTCCATTTGTGATATAATCTTGATCGATGACGGCGCATAAATGGGATTCAAACAAGTTTCACCAAGTTAAAAAAAAAAACAGATCAAATTGCCAAGCAAAGTGGCGACGCAGAAACTGTTTTCATTTCGACGGAATTGAATTGAATTTTCGAATTGATTGACGTAAAGTATAAAATTTGTAGTAAGCAGTTAATACAATTTGTAAGAAAGCACATGATGATAATAACAAAATGAAAATGTATCGAAGAATATATTTCTGTATTATGGCAACTCAAATTGCTCTTTTTTAAGCAAAATGGTTCTAACAATTATTTGAGTTTAAGTTATTGACATAGAACAATTAAAAGAAACTTACCCAAGTTCTTCACATCGTTTTTTATACTTAACACAAAATATTTATCTAAGTCTATGATTATAACAGTAGCACACTTCACACTTCTTTCGTTTCGAAATATGATGAAAATAAACTGTGTAAAGCTTAGAAAACGTGCAAAAACAAGTATCCAGTTTGGAATCTAGTTTATATATACATGTAGGATGTTTGACATTTTAATCATTATTTTATGAAGTCTTCAAAAACAAAGAACTATACACAATTGCAGTTTAATATAAAATATTAAATGGCAGCAAGTATTCCCGATTCATAAAATCAATACGTCGTTAAGAGTCTATCTGCTAACAAACCTAAAACAACATTCAACTTCACTTGAATAGATGTGCTAAACTTTTGATTGACACTATGTTTATTGCTTTTAAAAATTAAAAAAAAACTTTCAGTCATGAAAAATTGTAAAGTTAAAAAAAAACAAATAACATTGCTAAACATCTAAAACCAATTCCACACTGACACGCATACACACATCAATAATGCTTTAAGTATTTAGTAGAAACATAATGAAAAGAATTTTTATTTTAGAAATACAACAACAACAACAACAAAACGAAACCATTTTCTATATATTAGCTTGTTAGTATTCTTTTGTTTATTTAATTTTCATTTACGTGTTTAATTTTACAACCGTGTTGTTTCTCAGTCTTTGATTCACAATTTTTTCCTTTATTTTTTTTTTAATATTTCAATAAACAACAATTTTGTGTTTGCCTATAATCTTAACCTTAAAATTAATAAATTAAATTAATTATTTAATCAAAAATTGATGGATAAGTATAGATTTTATATTATTGAAAGCCAAAATGGAAAACGGTCACAAGATGGACTAAAGACAAAAATAAAATTACAATAATCATCTATTTAATTACAAAAAAATCTTCTAATGCAATAATAATTGTAAATCAATTGATGTGAAAATGAGTCAATTTTTAGCACATTTCACGTCTACTGTATTATTGTGCGGTTTTGGTTTTTTTATCAACAATTTGCTAGGTTTATGTAATTTGTTTAAAAAATTAATTTTTCATTTGGTAGATAATTCATAAAGTTTGAAAATTTTGAATTTTGGGAAATCGATCATAAGCTGCTTAACACGAGTGATATTTAACGGTTAAATGACTTTGATTAAAATTTCAACGACTAACAACAAAAAAAGCAGAGAAAATTAAAAGCAAAGGAATATATTGACCAAAATATATGAAATTTAAATTAGTTTTAGGAATCATTAGCACATAAGAAGTTTAGCAAATGTAACATCAAACCTTTAAACGAACACCGATTTCATTCTACAAATATCTCCGAACCGAAGTTTAAAAGTAAAATTAAAAAACATTCTAGTTTTAGACAATTCTATTATACAAAATACAGAGTAATGAAATACCACGGCAATAATTCATAAAACAAAAAAAATATGAAAAAAAACTAATAAAAGAAACATTCCTCTTCAAAGGAATCAGGTTCGCAGGCAAATATACATATGCGCGCAGTGTATGTTGATGCCAATACTCGTTCAATGGTTAGTTCTTTTTTACTTAACATTATATTTTTAACAATTACACAAAAACAATAATAATGAATATACAAACGGATTGATGGAAAGTTTGTTTTAATCATTATTATTTCTCAATCAGATTAAGGACACATACAGTTAAATGAAATTGTCAACAGCCCAAAATCGTGCATTTACCAACTGAACGATATATGATCAAACTGAAAAAAAAAAAAAACGATAAGTACGATTGTTCTCAATTCTAGAAAAAAGAACCATTAGATGTCAGGAAATAACAATAATGAGACATAGATCGCTGTCAAAGCAAAGGCCTTAGACAGAGATGAGTTCATTTAAAATGATAAAATGAAAAATGCATTTTTGTGATTTAAATTTAACAAAAGAAAAGAGTGAAACACAAATGAATAAAAAAAAACATCCACAATGAATATAAAACTCCTGATAATGCGCTTAAGATTATGTACAGTAATGATCTTTATTATTATAAATATAAACAAAATAAATAAATGCAACAAAAAAAATCCTCACCTCCATTTAACATGGATGATATTAAAATTAGAATTTATAGGGAAGAGAAAATATTTAATGGATAATATTTCGCGTTTAGCATGAGCCAAAAATGGGGAAAAAAAACCGAAAATATTATGATAATCACAAATGAATCATAGGCGCAACTCCGTTTTGCCATTTCAAATGAAATTTAAAATATGAATGTTTAAGTACACTCAAATCTTGTTGTTTATAACCGACATAGTCTATAGACACAACTCCAAATTTTAATTTCTTTCTTTAACAGTTTCCTCGTTGATTTTTTACGAGATAGACATTTATACTCATCTCGAAAGTTGTATAAAAAGATAGCAAATTTCCTTTTCTGCTGCATTTCTTTGAATTCCGGCAAAACTAGAACGGCAAACATCCTTAGTTATATGCAATCAAAATATGTTATTTAGAAACCACGATTTACAACGCCAAATAACAAAAGCGATTGAAAGAGAGAGGGTGAAGGATAGAATCAAATGGAAAGACTTATACTTTTGTAAAGAGAAAAAAAAGAAAACAATTGGATAGATCAACCTATAATACAAAAGACTTATAAATTAAATTCTATTTCAAAAAAAACCTTAATAAGGTCTCCTAGCGTAAAATATAAAAACGATTTATTTTTCGTACGCAGAAATAACGAATCATATTATTTATAGGAACAGTCAGATCATTTCACATTATCAAAATATAACAATTCGAATAGTATAAACATTAGATAAACATTTGCTCAATTTGTTCATTAATCATCAGACCTTTATATTCATGTATGTTGGGACGTGGGTGTGAGAATATCGTACAAATATTTTTTTTAATGATTCCATTTCTCTTGTTATCATCCATTATCTCTCTTTTCTGTCGCCCCATAAAGCGTTGTTATTCATATCATCTTCGGAAAGTTAACAGATTCAAGTCGAAAATTACATTACCAAAAGATGTTAGACCGTTTGTGCCGGTGTGGTTCCTGCCAAAATAAAAACATAAGCAAAAACTGACAAATGAAAGAAAATTCATTGAGTGATAAAAAACGCTTATAATTTGAAGCTATAATTGTATATCACATGGATAACGATTTACTTGTAAACGGATGGATTTAAACAAAGAGCACGATTTTCAAATCGACTTCAATTTCGATTGCCTTTTCCACAAACGAAGTGGACTTGATATTGTAAACGAAAGAAGCAAAAATAAAATATAATTACGTGAATTAGTTTGTTTCCATTTTAATTTCGTTTTTGACGTTGATCATGATCATTCTTAATTTGAATTGTATGTTTTCTTATTTGTTTGTATCGCACAATTCGCTAAGTCAATCAATATTCATAGTTTATATAATCGCATTGTGATCCAGTCAAGAAATGAAATGAATCTGACTTCTCTAATAATTAACGTCCGCAATGAATATTTGTGCCGCTAAATGGCATATAATCTAAAATGTAACAAAATTTCTCATCCGATGAAAATGTAATTTTAAATTTTATTATATTTTCATGCAGTTTTCAATTTCAGTTCCCTAGTTTTTTTTCTACATCTTCGAAAAAAAAGAAATATAAAATAAATTAAAAATGTGAAATCCATAGGGACAATGGCAATGAAAATATCGCAAATGTGTGTATTTTTTTTTAAACTGCTTTATGATAATTTTGCGTACCTGTTTTGAAATGAAATACGAACATTATTGACCACTGATGTCCAATCACACACTCAAAAACACAAATACACACATAGATACGATACACTAACATAAACACTCGCATGAGCTTTACCATTTAAAACGAATTATACAAGGGATAACATCCATGCATGCCGGGAACCACACGAATAATAGCGTTAAACGAGATTTTCTCTTTTTATTTTTCGCGGGCAGATTTTGTGCCTCTTCCACGACTCCGGTTACCACCGAGACATCGAATAAAATTTATTATAATTAATAATAATAATAATTAATAATAATAATAATTAATAATAATAATATATTTAACTTAGTCTTGTTGTTCAATCATGGATTTAAATCCCCTCCTTATCCTCCCAAAAAACATAAACAAACTTATGTATTTAAATAGATTACATAGATATAATATTTGTATTATCATTCGAATGGAACATTTCGAATAAAACAAATTCGTATAGAATATGTTGTGAAAGGCAACAATTATGAACAAAATTAAGATCGTGCTATAACTTAGAAATTATGAATAAATACCCAAAAATTATTTGATTTTTTTTTTCATTTTTTTACCAACATCAGTGCCGCGATTCTACAATACAATTCCGAAACAAATGTTCAGAACGTAGAAAAAGAGACTAATTTAAGTATATTGTTTATATAAACAACATTTCTGAACGATTAACGTTGAAAATATTTCCGAATCTCGTACAATTTTGACACAGCTTTGTTTTATAGTTGTTTTCATCTTCCTGAATAATTTGTTTTTATGACCAAAATCTCATAATACAACATTTCTAAAACTATTAATTATTCGTTTACTTTTATTTGAATATGCAGTTCATGCTAATATACCAGGCTATTTGATAGTCACGTGACTTTTTGAATGAAAGGTGTCTCTTGAATCAAACTGATAATAAGTTTTAACCAAATCCATTCACGGACCCAAAAGTTACATAGTTTGAAAGAGACCAATCTCTAGATTTTTTCTTAAAATGCAAAAATTTTGAATTCGATTTGTGAAATAAACATCAATTTTTGTCAAAAATATTTTTGGTGGTATTGTTCGGACTGTCTTCTATCTACCAGAGAAATTTTCTGTTGATTTCGGATGTACTCATACAGGTGGAGGAAATGAACAACTCAAAAAAGGAAATTTTTGAAGAAATGGATAAAAAAAAATCAAAGATATCGCTTTAAAAGACTGTAATATTCTTAAATGAAACTCGACTAGTTGAATGTTCAAAGTAAAACTAAATTTATTGAAAGTGGTGCGAGCACACCGCACCGACTGACAGCAATATCGGACGGGTGTACAAAGATACCAAGAGGCTTGGCCATTCATTGCGTAGCTCACCAAGAGATGGTGTTACCAAACTAAACATTTTAAGTTAAATCTGTTCGTTCCGAACATACTCCCGGCACAAAAAGCTGAAGTGTCTGTACCGGTGATATGTTACTCGTTCAACAAATCATTATTTTTCAAAATTAATCAAAGATAACATAAAAGGAAAACTTAATAAGAAAAGTCAATGAAAAATGTGTCTTAATAAATCTAAAAACTCTTTAAATATCATCATAATCGTTGGTCGGAATGACTGCAATCTTTGAAACAGCTCGACGATAAACTGCATTTCTCACTCTGACTTCTACATTTCACACATGTCCGTCTTCGCCTGGATACACTTGGGTAATGCGTCCCAAAGGCCAATGAGTTGGTGGCATGTTGTCTGACCAAGACCATTGCGCCTGGCATAATGTTCTTCTTTGCCAAAAACCACTTACTTCGCTCAATCTGAGCTGTTATAACTTCTCGGCACCAACGTTGCCAAAATTGCTGGGACATTTTCTGAATCAATCTCCAACGCTGTAGTCGATTATCCGGGATCTCAGTGTAATCAAACTGGGCTGGACCAATTAACTGCCTATGCAGAACCAAATGTGCAGGTGTCAAGGCTTGACACGAATTCACATCGTCATCCAAAGTAACCAAAGGTCGGCTATTCAAACAAGCGGACACTTGAGCAAGTATGGTCACAAATTCTTCGTATGTCAAGACCTGAGTCCCAATAACTCGACGGAGATGATGTTTGGCGCTACGCACATTTCGTTCCCATAAACCTCCCTGTGACGGCGACAAAGGTGTGATGAAAGTCCATTTCACTTGTAACAATTGTAGACTTTCAGACAAAGACAAACCCTTCCAATGCATGAAAATCTCTCTCTGCTCATTCGCTGCCCCGTGAAATGTAGTGGCATTGTCGCTAAATATTTCACGGATGCTCCCGCGCAACGAAACCAAACGCGTCAAACAAGCCATGAATGCATCAGTTGTAAGGTCAGTCACCAAGTCGAGATGAACCGCTTTTGTTTTCATACAAACAAACACAGCAACATATGCTTTGTATAACTTCTTGCAACGGCCAGAACGTTCCTTTACCATGACAGGTCCACAGTAATCAACACCAACTGATTCGAAAGGATGACCTGAAATAACCCTTACACTCGGTAAATCGCCCATCAACTGGTCAGCCACTTCTTTTCTTTGGCGAAAACAGGGCATACACTTGAGCGAAACTTTCTTAACTGCTTTACGAACACCGATCATCCAAAACCGTTGTCTAATATACTGCATGCATAACTGAGTGCCGCCATGTAAGGTACGTCGATGCGCTTCTACCACCAATAGATGTGAAAATCTACAATCATGATGCAATATTATCGGATGCTTCGTATCAAAAGGCATCATAGAACGCTTTATACGGCCACCAACACGCAACAAACCATCACCATCAACACGCAACAAACCATCATCACAAAGGTGACATCTTCACTATTATTGAATCACGCGATAAACTTTTACCATTTTTGAGTAGCTCAATATCTCCGGCGAAATATTTTTGTTGATGATATTTGATCCAAATTGCTTGAGCCTCCAAGTAATCGGCATGGGCAATGAACGTTGAACAGACTTTCTCTTTGGTTCTTATCTTTCTTATGAAAGCCAAAACTCTAGCAGTAACACGAACCAACCTCATCATCGAACTACAATGATCCAACAACATTTCTGTTGTTACATCATTTACTGTAACTTCAATTCGCGGCACAGTTTCAACTCGAATAATAGCACATGCCTGAACTGCTCTTGACTCAGCTACTGTAGCCTCTTTAACACGTTGATCAATGGTAAAACTGCCAACTGGCCAATCTGAATGTGGTTTCGACAACCAGTGCGGTCCATGGAACCAAAGCGAATTTCCAACTAACTCACTCGCAAATAAGCCTCGCGAGGCTAAATCAGCAGGGTTATCATTCGTACGTACATGCTTCCATTGCGCTCCCTTTGTACATTCTTGGGCTTCGGCAACACGATTACCAACAAACGCCTTTAAGCCAGATGGACACTTTGACAACCAATGTATGACTATGCTTGAATCTGTCCAAAGAGTCAATTTACTCATTGGCACATCATGAATGCTACAGATTTGTTGACACATGTGTGCCATCATCAATGCTCCACACAACTCCATACGTGGTATAGTCATTCCCTTTAGCGGTGCAACGCGAGTTTTCGATGTTATCAGATTACATTCAATCGTAATTCCACTTTCTACTCTGGCGTAGAAAGTCATTCCATATGCACTGTTCGACGCGTCTGAAAAACCATGAATTTCAATGGATTTCTCTGGTGAAAGTCCAATCCACCGTGGCACAGTAATTTTATTAACATCAATCATCGTTCTTTTTAAATCATTCCAACGATTCTTAAGTTCTAATGGTACTATGGTGTCCCATTCAACTTTGCTCTTCCACACATCCTGTATCAGAATTTCACCCAAAATTACAATTGGTGCCAACCACCCAATAGGATCATATAACTTCGCAATCGCTGACACTATATTTCGTTTTGTAGGTGGCAGATCCGATAAATTAGTGTAATTATAACGGAATGCATCATCCGCAATTGACCATTTCAAACCAAGAATTGAACTTTCATCACAAAGATCAAAATTTACTGAACTTACTGCGCCGGCGGTAACACCAAGTACCGACCTCATGTGTGCACTATTTGTGGCCCATTTTGCCAATGGAAAACCACAACTCATCAACATCTGATTCAACTCTCGATACAAATTCTCCGCATCAAAATCAGTATCTGCGCACAAAGTACCATCATCGACGTAGAACGAATTCAACACTGCTTTTGACGCTAATGGATACTTTTGTCGATGTTCCAAAGCACAATACCTCAAAGTGGCGACACAACAATATGCACTTGATTTTAAACCATATGTTTGCCTTTTCATTCGATAATGCCGTAGTGGTTCATTCTCATTTTCGCGCCAAACAATTCGCAAATAATCACGTTGATTTTCTGGTACCAAGACTTGACGATACATCTTGGTAATGTCCGTTGTTAATGCAACACCATATTTACGAAATCGCATAATAATTATATTCAAATCATCTTGACAACGAGGTCCATTTAATAAAATATCATTGAGAGATACACCCGTTGTAGTCTTAACAGAACCGTCAAAAACAACTCGAAATTTACTTGAATTTGCAGCATGATGCGGTATGTAATAGACATCCTCTTTATCTATCTCATTCAGCGGAACCAACTCCATATGGTCCAAATCAATGAATTGGCGAATATCCTTGATGTAATTCTCTTTTAACTTTGGACCTTTGCGAAATCGTCTCTCATTTTGTAATTGACGTGCTATGGCTGCACGCAATGAATTGCCCAATTTAGGCGGATTGTCCATAATTGGCATCGCAACTGAATACCGACCGTCTTCAGCTCGCTTTATAGTTTCGCTGAAAATTTGCTCACAACGCGCTTCCTCGGACGTGAGAAGCGATTTTTCTTTCACAGCATCAACCCTCCACAATCTTTCCAAATTGTCGGGGATGCGTTGACAATCAGCGATTGCAAGATGCGACAAAGAAGCAAACCTTTGACTTGATGGTAATGCTCCATAAACAATCCAGCCAAATGTAGTGCAGCCCACCACTGGACGATTCGAATTGTTATGATCTCTTATAATTTTGTTACCTTGAATGCGTGCCATAAATTCTACGCTTAACAAAATATCAATATCATCGGGCATATTAAATGTCTCATCTGCTAATGGCAAGCCATCCAAATGATTCCAGTCCAAAATATCGAACTGAGTTGGTGTTAATTTACCCGAAACTACACTCATAACACCAGCTCTAATCCATTCACCAGTACTCGAACCGCCGTCCGCTGGTGAAATTTTCAAATCAACAAAAGTTTTTGAGTCTATACCACATCGGCCGGCACCCTCCATTGGCACAGACAATTTTCTTTGCTCAAGATCTAATAGCTGCTGTAAACGCCGTGAAATCATACACATGTGTGATCCACCATCAGCCATCGCTCTGACCTTAACTTCTTTGCCAAATTTATCTGACGCTAACACTCTCAACGTCGCAATTAATGATGCATCAATATCCGTAGCCGGCGATGATTGTACCAAGGTTAACACCGTTGCTGGTTTTTGTTGCTGAGGGCATAATAACTTATTATGAGGCTGTCCACAAATTCTACAATCAGAAATACTACAGGTGTCCTTTGAATGACCTCTGCGCAAACATTTCACACAAATATTCAAGCTTTGTAAACGCTGCTCTCTTAGATCAACCGACATTCTTTCAAAAGACCGGCAATCATATAGCTTATGCAAACCGTTACAATGAAAACATGCACGCTTCTTCTTAATCTTACTTGGATCATGCTTATAATTCGACTGTTGTGAAGTTGCCGGCATAGCTGTTATCGCCGGTGTATTCGATGCAGATTCTGGACCTCTGAAATGTCCTCGACTTGAAACAGGTCCACTTTGACTTGAATGACCTTGAAATGACGAATAAAAATGACTGGTTTTTTCAATTCTAACTGCAAAATCTGAATCCATACTGTCAGCTCGTTTTCAAATGAATTTCAGCAATGGTTGTACCTTTGCAATAGCTTTTTGATCTCGTTCTAATGACCATAAACGAATTGACTCACCATCCATTTTTCGAATTAATAACGGTACTAAAATTGGATCCCAATGTTCGACACGAATATTATATTTTGGCAAAGAATATAACAAATTATTCGTTTTATTAATCAGCGCAATTAACGCCGACCTAGATGGTGTCTCTACACACGGCATGTCAATAAATGATAAAATAATGCTGTTCACAATTTTCCTCTCATTGTCATATGCATCACACAACTTTGCCCAAGCTTGTTCATAATGCAAATTCATACCGTTAACCGTATTGTAAGCCTCTGACTGTGGTGCCAGATGAGCCATCAAATGATAAAACTTTGTTGAGTCGGTCATATCCGTTCGACGATGAAAACATTCCTCAAATTGTGCTTTGAACTGTGGCCAATCATTGTCTTTGCCGCTAAACTTTTCAATTTCCATCTTCTTGACCTTGACACCTTGATCTTGAACATGCGGAGCAGTTGTATGCATTGTGCTATTCGACTGGTACGAGATATCTGCGGTTGTCAATTCATTGATTCTTTTTTCTAACAAACCATTTAGCGATGAATGCAAACCATCTACTTTATCCATCAATTTTTGGTGTTCAATGATGTCCTTTGCTGACAAAACTTGCGATTTGGTCGACTCTTCAAAAAAAGTGTTGATAATACATACTAACCAATTTTAGTTGGCTATTTAAAGTTGACAATGGGAGCGATTCAAAATCATCACCATACACCACAGAAAGTATTCTTTCCAAACCAACAATACACATGTGCTTGGCATCATAATTTTTAACCTCTCTTTTTTTCTTTCTGTCATTTGCTTCGCCGGCGATTTCATTTGAAAGAGCGTCTTCAACGCTTGTGTCATTTATTTCCAGAATATCAATCGAATTCCGTTCTGTGCGACGCTTACCTTTGCCCATTTTAATGTAATAATTTGTCCAAAAACAAAATAAAAACGAACCAATGACACCGAACTATGGTGTTCATGCACTTGTAATGACGCAATAAAAAATGAAAAGTCTCACGCAATAAAAAATGTTTCAAAGATACCGTACTTTAAGTCTTGATCTCAATTTCGACTATTTAATTGATAGAAAAATATCTCAAAGCCGATGATAATTAGAATAATCCACTTTGTGCTGAAAAATTCACGGTCTGTCACACTGTGGTGTGTGCTCTCTCGAACACAAAAAATTACCAAGTTCGAAACTGCGCAATTGCAGCACAATCACCTGTATACGGTGTACAGTTATGTTGCCAAAATGAACAAAAAAGGCTAAGTTTGTCGCGCACTGTGGTGTGCACACAACTTTTTTTTTTTTTTCGAAAAAATGCACAAAAATCGCTGTTTGTAACACTATGGGGTGCATACAAACATGAAAACTTGGAATGAATTTGCAAAATTAAATGACCTTTAAAGCCACACTATGGTGTGCGTGCCCACTAAAATTCCAAGAATTTTAATTGCAAATCGATTCTCAATTAGATTCGAAGGACCAATAAATGAATCTCGACTAGTTGAATGTTCAAAGTAAAACTAAATTTATTGAAAGTGGTGCGAGCACACCGCACCGACTGACAGCAACATCGGACGGGTGTGCAAAGATGCCAAGAGGCTTGGCCATTTATTGCGTAGCTCACCAAGAGATGGTGTTACCAAACTAAACATTTTAAGTTAAATCTGTTCGTTCCGAACAATTCTAGTGATTTATCTAGAATAGATCCCAAACATCATGTTGACTGCCGCATTTGCTAAAAATGGATTGTTCAAAGGATTTTGGGCACTAATCAAGCAAATAGTTTTATTGATTTCACTGTGCGTCATTTTTAGCACTGCATGAAATGCAGAGCTATTGGTTTGGTCTTGTTTTTTTTTCTTTTTTTTCAGTCTAATCGTATTTATTTGACTTAAATCGTTTTTATCCAAATTAATTCGTTTTTTGTCAAATTAATTCGTGTTTGGCCGTTTTTAGTCGTTTTCATTCAAATACGATTTTAGTTAATTATATTCAAGTACATTCGATTTTAGCCAAATTTATACGACTAAAAAGGACTAAAAATGAATTAATTTGGCTAAAAACGAATTAATTTGACTAAAATAGATTTAAGTCAAAAAAGTGATAATGGGCTGAATTATGCCTGAATTCGATGAAATAATATATAGCAAGTCGACTTTTCAACACACTAAGGTGGTATCGTCACTCGCGCGAACTGCCGTCCGCTGTGATCTTCAACAGAGTTTTAAATTAAATTACGCAAATTTCTTTCCTAAAAAATTGTTTATTTTTTTATTTGTTCGTAAGATTTAGATTTTCAATTTCAAAGGCTTTTTTATACTATCGTTTTTTTTTTTTGAAGTTTTATTGGTCTACATGGTAGTTTTAAAGAATACATTTTGATTCGGTGAATCTTCAACCTAAAACCACGATTTCCGTGATTACATTTTTCCAAGTGTTAGGGTTTTTGCCGAGAGATTTTTTTCGGTCGAGGACCCCTCATCGATTGTCGGCTGGGACCCCCTCTTAGATTTTCATCCGTGAGAACCTATAGGCCTTAAATATTGTCTGAAGTTTTGCTAAAGAACAATGCCAAAATGTTAGCCAGTATACTACTTCACGTGTAATAAATGGAGATAATATCAGGAGTACCAACATAATAAATGGTCTTACGAACGTAAGACGAACTTTTCCGCACTGTTTAACCGCAGTACACCACAAACGTTTCTTTTTTTAAGCAATGGAATCATTTTTCAATGACATTCAAAAAAATATGTCTGACGTTAATTTTGCCATAGAAATTATTTTTGAAACACTTTTCATAACTAAAGTCACAAAAAATTTGGATTTTTGTATGGGAGCCATGTCTGTATGCTACCTTAATGGTGTGAAACTTTGCACAGGTTGTTTTTTCACAAAAAAATAACATTCGGAGGGTTTGGAGAAATTTCAACCAAAATTAAGAGTACCTCCCATGCGAAATATTCGTTTTTGAGCCAAAAGTTGAAAATGTTGTATGGGAGGTACCCCTAATTTTGATTGAAATCTCTTCAAACTTTCAGAATGTTATTTTGTTGTGTAAAAAATAGTCTGTGCAAAGTTTCACGTCATTAAAGTAGCATACAGGCATGGCTCCCATACAAAAATGCAATTTTTTTGTGATTTTTTTTAAGGAAACTGTATCGAAAATTGATTGTATCTCAAAACTAACCTCGGATTCGGTTTTCTCGTGCCAAAAAAACCCCCAATACATATTTTTGAGTGTTTAAGTCTACATTAAGTATGACTTTTGGACGAAAATTGGACTCTTCTTCATAGGTATCACTACAGGCATGAAATTTTTTTCCATCGACCAAAGTCGCTCAAAAGCTAATGATTTCTATTCCTCGGGGCCCCCAATCATCCTGTAAAGTCAGATTTTGAATTAAGTTTCTACTATGAGCGCAATCTTGCTAACAAATTTTGCGTACGACGTACAACGTACGACGTACAACGTACAACGTATAGTGCGTGACATAAATATCGTCCTGTTTCTATCTCTTTTT
>NW_022197947.1:24249-45917 GCF_009176525.2 Contarinia nasturtii | reverse complement strand
TAAAATTGGGGGCACCCCCAACCCCCCTGGGGAAAAATTCAAAATTCTGCTCCGATAGAAATTTTCTATTTTTTACCCCCAACATACCCCCCAAAGGGTTTTTTGAAATTTTAAAATTTTTCTAACGAGCCTATTATTTGAGACACCCTGTATGTGCAAGCGACAAAGAAAAAAAACTTCAAACTTCATGCGTTTCATATTTCTTTTTCGCTTCGGGAAGTGCCATTATCAATCGCTTTAAAATGCCATTAAATAATATAGAATTCTGTGTTCTTTGAATTCAAAAGTACCATTTTCTCATTTAGAAACATCGGAAACACCCTAATATACACACAGAGAAGTAATTCAATGAAAACTAGATGATTTGTCGTATAAAATTCGGAACTAGTTGACACTCCGTATAAAATTGTATTGGCCTATCTAATTTCATAACAAACATCGTTTTTGTGTATTCTCTTTTGTGCGGTTCTTCTTCGTTTATGCTTTGAAGAAGATCCGCATAAAAGAGAATACACAAAAACGTTTTTTTATATGAAATTAGAAGGAAAAATACAATTTTATACGTAGTGTCAACTAGTTCCGAATTTTATACGACAATCCATCTAGTTTTCATTGTATAATTTCTTTGTGTGTACTAACCGGGGATTGCGTTGGCATATTTATATGAAAACGTCAGTGGAATCTTAATCGCGAACGCCATCTTTGGTTACATGTATATAGCTGTTTCTTTGCTGAAAATTTCACTTCAATTTACTACAATTTTTATTTAGAAATATACAAATATTTTAAATATTTGTGATGAAATGCACAGAAATATACATTTTGGATGTATATGCAAATATTCATTTTAATTCTTCTTAAAAAAGAGCATGTTACACAAAACAGGTACGACAAATTTCAAATTTGCAAAATGTAAACAAGAAAATGACAGCTATTATTCGGTCCAACATTGAACTGGTAGAACCTCTTGGTAATGTCATATATACTTTATACAGATGGGAAACAAGAGATGGCGTTGTCATAGAATTCGGACTAAAAATGTCAGTCGTAATACCGGGTTTGTGTGTACTGTACAACCAGAATATAAACTAGATCATTGAATTTTCGACAATCGAAATAGTGAGAATAGTAAGAATAGCAAGAATCGTGGATTTGCTGTATATTATTAATTTGCAAACGGTGTCTACCCCGTAGAACAATATACGGATACATCTAATCGGAGTCAGTGTGCTCCTGTTCATTATTGCTTTAGTTTGCTAGAGCCGTGATGTCGCATTGACAAAATTTCTGACAGATTGGGCGATAATGTCCACCGGTTCTCCTTTATTATTTGAAATCAATTAATTTGGAAAAATTGCGTAGGGGGTCCCTGGAAAAATCCATAGGGGGTTTTCTCACGATAGAAAATCCATAGCAAATTGAAAGATTTTTTTCACGAATCCATCTCCTTTCTGTCAAAATTTATACCTTTTACTTTTCCGCACACACCTAGTGTGTAAGGTAAAGTATTGGAATCGGTCGAAAAATTAACACCCATCAAAAATGTGTTTTCTGGGTGTTTTTGGGGCTATGGAACACGCATCGAGCGTTTTTTCGATGTCCGAATGTATGTGCGTACCCTGTACCCTGTACGCCCAAATCGTGGCCGAGCTGTCAAATCACAAAATGTTTAAAATAAAAAAAATAATATCGTGACGAATTATGTAATGAAATTTAATTTTTGTTTTTATTTTATTTAATTTATTTTCACTTATTTTTAGATTTTAATATTATTGAATATTTTAGAATTAACTTCAATTAACTCAGAAGCACAAAAAATCAGACATAACGACGCTGTCTTGTTTGTATAAAAAGAATTATCTTTTACATTTAATTTTAACTAATTCACAATGATAGGAAGAGCCGATATCGAAGGATCAAAAAGCGACGTCGCTATGATTATTTAATTTAATTTATTTTCACTTATTTTTAGATTTTAATGTTGTTTAATAAACTTTTGTAGAAATTTTTTATTAATATGGATTGTAGCTTCATTCACGTTTAAAAGCCTTAAATTTCTTAAAAATTTTTCAACTCATTTTTTATTTTGTTTAGGTTATTTTTTTTCAGTATTCAATCACAAATTTTCTGGTCGCTTTAAAGTCATATATTCAACATGTTTCTATCAAATATGTAACAATAGTGTATCATATAAGATACACTTTTGTTCCACATTTGATACAAACTTGTTCAATATATGATCGCAAAGCAAACAGAAAATTTGAGATCAAAGATTAAAACAGAAAAATAATTCAAATAAAAAATTAGTTAAAATTAAATGATTGTCCGAGAATGAATGTGAGTCTTCTCGTGAGAGTTTATTGAAATGTAACACCGCCATACAAAAATTGCTGACAGTCAGCATTTTTTGTATGGCGGTGTTACATTTCAATAAACTCTCACGAAAAGACTCACATTCATCCTCGGACATTCAAATGTAAAAGATAATTTTTTTTATACAAACAAGACCGCGTCGTTATGTCTGATTTTTTGCGCTTCTGAGTTAATTGAAGTTAATTAAAAAATATTTAATAATATTAAAATCTAAAAATAAGTGAAAATAAATTAAATAAAATAAAAACAAAAATAATGAGCCGTCATTAGGTGTAAAAAATAAAAATGTTATCTAAAACGAGTCGACCTTTGTGTGTTTGTATATATTGGTACTGCTTTGCAGCGGTATACGGGGATTCAAGCATACTTTCCGCTGAGTAATTGAAATATAATATTTTTTTTTTACATAATTCGTCACGACATTAATTTTTTATCTTTTTTATTCACATTGTTTTTTTTTTATATTTACTCACAGAAAAAGTGGAGACGGTTTTTCCGCAAATTATTGCAGAAACAGCAGAGCAGCACTAAAAACGTGTTTTTTGTAGCTTATTTTGACAGCTCCGTACAAATGTGTGTATTTTGACGTTTGACATTATTTGTCATCAGTTAGACAAAAAATTAGAGTCAATGTAAGTATTTATTTTTTGAATAATTTTTGTAATGTCGTTTTTGCAAATTAAATATCCTCATTTTTGACACAAAAAAAAGTATTTTTAATAGCGTTGTTGTTGTTTTTGTTTTCTTTTGATTTATAAATTACAATGACATACTTGATGTGATGACATACGTATTCATTACAATACATAATGCACATTCATATTTTGTGTGATTCTGGAATCAATACATTTAAAAAAACATCATTGATGCAAAAAATCGAATATTTTTATCAATAGGTGCTTTTAGAATTAGATATATTTGGTAATATAATTTTTTTATTCTAATATTTTTTATTTAATACTTACATAAATTTCATTTTTATTAAATCGAAATTGTAAATCGGTTATTAGATTTTGTTCCATTTTGATTTTATATTATATTAAAGGTCAATGATATTCGCATTTGGCTGTTAAGTACATGAAAGAATTCCGTTGAAATTTGAATTTTCAAATATTTATACATACCGAATACTCTTTGTTGTACCTAATCGGTACTTTGAGAGTATTCATTTCATTTGATGTACTCAGTCACCAAATTATCATGTGTTTTGGTTTATTTCAAACAAATTATTAAGAACATATTCGACATTTTATTATTATTTTTTAACTACAAGCAACTTAAATTTAGTTTTTTTTAATCATATTTATTTGAATTTTTTCTGTTTATTTGTTTGTTATATGTTTATCAAATGTTCCACGGAGCTGTCAAAATAAGCTACAAAAAACACGTTTTTAGTGCTGCTCTGCTGTTTCTGCAATAATTTGCGGAAAAACCGTCTCCACTTTTTCTGTGAGTATATAATAAATATATCCCGTACAAAATTCAATACAATAACTGTCAAGTGTAGTTTTGTTAATAGGGATTGATAAGTTTCTCGCGTGGTCCACCTGTCAAAGCGCTGTCGTCGACTTGTTCCACGGGTTTGTAGTGGGTGCTGTACGCAAAAATTTGTTAACACGATAAATTTCAAACCAGGGAAGTAATTCAAAATCTGACTTCATAGGATGATTGAGGGTGCCGAGGAATAGAAACCATTAGGTTTTGAGGGACTTTGGTTGATAGAGTGACGTGTCATGTCTGGTGTGATGCCCATGGGAAAAATTCAATTTTTCTTCCAAAAGTCGTATTTAATGTATTCTTAAAAACTCAAAAATATGTATTGGGGGGTTTTTGGGTACGAGAAAACCGAATATGACGTTAGTTTTACGATACAAATATATTTCGACACACTTTTCATATAACAATTTCAAAAAATTTGTAATGAGCTGAAACTTTGCACAGGTTTTTTTCACAGAAAAATAACATTCCGAGTACCACTCAATTGTATTGAAATTTCTTCAAACTTTCAGAATGTTAGCTTTTTGTGAAAAAAATAACATCTGCAAATTTTCACATGATTACGATATCATACAGGCATTGAAAAGTCTATCAAAAATTATTTCTATCGCAAAACTTATATAAGATTCAGTTTTCTCATGAATTCATATTTACGGTAAAAGATATATAATTTTGTGGATCACAGTGCGGAAAAGTTCATCTTACGGATTTTATTTTATTTTCAAAGCAAAAAAGTTCCCGTTTTATTGGAAGTCCCATCAAGTTGTTATTTTATTTACATTTTTGTCATGTTGAATTTTTATTTATTTCAGCGGTCTTCCGTGTTTTTCATACAAGCTTCCCATGTAGATGGTGAAAAATCGCGAAAAATAAAACAAATTATTAAAGGATTTGTTGCGTGTTCTTCGTATGAAGAGTATACAATTAATTTTATTACCATTCAATAGATGACGATATCAACAACCTTAAACTCATGAGATCATGAAATGGCACTGTCGTAGATCCGTATATATTTGGCGTTTGCCATTTCAGCGGTCTTCCGTGTTTTTCATACAAGCATCCCATGTAGTAGGTGAAAAATCGCGAAAAATGAAAAAAATTATTAATTTTTTTTTCTTCAATTCTCAAATACTACCCAACTTTCTGTATCACCTGGTGAAATCAGAATGAAAAAAATCGCATTCCATATCATCTAAATCACGATCTGGACTTTTTTCACTGTTTGAGTGCTCTATACCGAGTCTCCGAGAGTTTCATATAAACTTGCTATGTGATACCTATTGAATAGTAAGCGAATACCAATCGTGATTGAATCAATAGGCGTCATTTGGCTGTTGCAAGACGAGAGAAAGTTGCAACTGAGAAAATTTTAATAAAATTTCTATTAACATTCTAATAAAAAATCTACTAAAATTCTAATAAAAAATCTACTAAGACCTAATAATTAGTAGTTGTTAGTAGCTAGTAAAATAATAATTATTACTTCTTAGTGGCTACTAAGAATTACTAAATAATAAAGTACTAATGGAAAAAATCTACTAACTAATAAGAATTTTTATTAATTATTATTTATTAGCTACACCAAAGTTCACACTTTTACCAATTTTCACCAAATAAAAGAATGTTGTCGTTTCAAAATGTCCATTTCGGCACAAAATTGAGTGCGATTTCGATCTTTGAGGAAAAAAGCCAAGCCAATCATACATTTTTCGAGATAACTTCGATTTTCATCGATTTTTCCCCATTTTTCGAGGTCTAGTCATTCTGATCTAACCTTTTACGCTGAATTTTTTTTTTCAAAATTTCTTCATTGCTTCATCAAGATGACCTTAATGTCTTTAAAATAGGCCAAAAATTGCCGTGATTTTATTGAAAAATACCCCATCTTCTACCTGTGATCAAAAATAGCCGAAAAATTGAAAATTGGCCGAAAAAAAATTTCAACTTCGGGGTGCGATTTTTTTTAAAATGAATTTTCCCAGATATGACACATACGCCAAATCATGACATATTTGGTCCCCAATAAACGCCCAGTTTTTTGATTTTTTTCATAGACAATTTTTTTTTTAAATTGGGATTACATGAAAAAAGTCATGGTCATTTTTCGCCGAAAATCACATAACACGCCACCTGGTGAACATTTTTGAAATTTTTTCCATTTTGATTTCGGATCCAGAAAGGTGAGTCTCGTGCCTTTCCACCGACGTATAAATCATTGTTGTACCTTACAGATGGCCAGAAAAATGTCTGATTGATGAAATACTCAAAAGGGGCCTCCCAAAAATTTTCGACCCCAGACCCGAGAGACATACGAGACGAAATCGAAAATTTCAAAAGCACATGTATTCTCAGTTTTCCATCTACTTTCAATAAAAATTGGTTTCAAAACGTTTTTCAAAAAGTACGGAGAAAAAAAAGCAGACATACAAACATATCATCCGGCCAATTTTGAGGTTTTTGGCCATTTTTGGCAAATTGACCATATCTCGTCCACCGAGATTCCGAATATGACCAAAAATAAATTCGAAAAAAGGAATTTTCATCGATTTTTTCAAAATGTCACCTGGCGGCCAAATTTTGAATTTTTTTTGCGGATTCTTAATTTGGTGCCCGAGCACTACTAAAATATGCAAAAACCCCTTTCCAAAAGTCAGCGGTATCGATTTTCATTTCTTTAACGTATATATAGAGTGACGCAAAATTTACATATTTCATATGTATGTGGATATTGCGTCACTTGAGGGACTGCCGTCCCCCATGATACATGCGCGCACTACTCAGCTTCGTCTTTGCTTGTTGCTTCAAGCGTTCATGTGATGCTTGTGTGAATGTATTGTTTGTTTTGTCGTGTTTTGCGCCGTGAAATCGATGACAACAAATAAAATGAATTCAAAAAAACTATTTTAAGTATTGTTCTAATATTTTGATTGTTTTTTTATATATATATTTGGAATGAGAATCTAATTTTAAAATCTTATTTTTTAAATATTTGTGAATTCCAATAGAATGGACCCACATTTTTCATTCATTTCCTTTCCTTTTTGCTTTTGAAAATCAAAATGTCATTTTGACATGAACATATTTTCTCAAATGTTAACATGCTATTTTACTCGCAACACTATTTTTCCATGAATACCATTTCGCCTGCAGTTAAAATGCCGTTCTGCCGTTAATTTGTATTATTTAAATGCTATCGATGATTTTTTATTCTGATGATTTTTTTCAATATTTATTTTTCCATCAAACCACTTTTTGTTTCGTTTAATATTTTTTTTATTTTTTGCGATTTTCATAATGGAAGGCTTGTATGAAAAACACGGAAGACCGCTGAAATAAATAAAAATTCAAAATGATAAAAATGTAAATAAAATACCAACTTGATAGGACTTCCAATAAAACGAGAACTTATTTGCTTTGAAAATAAAACACTACCGTGCGCAGCGTAAAAATAAAGATTTTTTTATGTGAAAATGTCAGCTCACCCATTCATATGCATTGAAGTTTCTTCAAATTTTCTGAGATTATGTATTGGAAGTATAAATTAAAACGTAAGGATTCGTATCTAACTTCATATCTATCACACATGCAATTGTTTGGGCAGTGAAAGCTGTTGTATCTTAAAGAGCGTCAAAAAATCTACTAAATTCGATCTGTCATGTGAAAACAATTCTGCACACACAACTTTTTTATTACGATTAATATGTCGAATTACGTTCCAACAAAACAGCATTTGCGGGAAGCAATGCTTTTGTACTTTAATCAAAAGAAAAGTGCTTCTGAATGTCATCGTTTGTTGTCGGAAACGTATCCCAAATATTCAATTTCAATAAGTGTATGTGAAAAATGGTTTAGAAGATTCAGAAGTGGTGATTTTGACACGGAAGACAAAGAGCGTCCAGGCCAGCCGAAAAAATTTGAAGATGAAGAATTGGAATTGTTACTCGATGAAGATCCATGCCAAACGCAAGAAGAACTCGCTAAATCATTGGGAGTTACTCAAGCAACCATTTCACAACGTTTAAAAGCATTAGGGTTCATCCAAAAATTTGGAAACTGGTTGCCGCACGAATTGAAACCGAGAGATGTTGAAAGGCGTTTTACCATCTGTGAAATGCAGCTCGCAAGACAAAAAAGCAAGGCATTTTTGGATCGAATTGTTACGGGCGACGAAAAGTGGATCCACTACGATAACCCAAAGCGAAAAAAATCATACGTTCGACGCGGCGAACCAGGACCGTTTGGTGGGATCAAAAGGGTATCGTGTATTATGAGCTGCTGGAACCGGGTGAAACAGTCACAGGAGATCGCTATCGACTACAACTGATGCGATTGAATCGAGCATTGGACAAAGATCGGAAAGAATGGAGGGGAAAACACAACCGGTTAATTCTTCAACATGACAATGCTCGGCCACATATTGCAAATGTCGTTAAACAATACTTGTCGACAATAGGATGGGAAGTTCTACCCCACCCGCCGTATTCACCAGACATTACTCCTTCTGATTACTACTTGTTTTGAACGATGCAAAACGAATTGGCAGACAAACGCTTCACTTCTTCGGAGGAAATCGCAAATTGAGTCGGTTCGTGGTTTCGTTCAAAACAACAACCATTCTTTTGGCACGGAATCCATGAATTGCCTGGAAAATGGGAAAAAGTAGTGGCTAGCGATGGACAATACTTTGAATAAAAAAATGTGTACCATCCTCTTGAAATAAATGCCCAATTTCAGTGAAAAATCCTTACGTTTTAATTTATACTTCCAATATTTTGGCAAAAAAATGAGATTTACATGTTTTCACTGTAATTAAATTACTGTAACTACACATTTTGGGAAAAAATCCGATTTTCTTCGATTTACAAATACTACTCAACTTTCTGTATCACCTGGTGAAATCAGAATAAAAAAATCGCGTTCCTTATCATCAAAATCTTGATCTGGATTTTTTTCACTTTTGGCATGCTCTATACCGAGTCTCCGAGAGTTTCATATAAACTTGCCATGTGATACCTATTGAACAGTAAGCGAATACCAATCGATAGGCGTTATTTGGCTATTACAAGGAGAGTTTATATGAAACTCTCGGAGACTGAGTATATTGCATACAACAGCAAAAAAAAATATAATGCGATCAAGAAGCACACAACAATGAAACTTGTTCAAAAAATATTGAAGACAGAATCTTGAAAAAAGTACATGTGGATGTTTGAATTGTTTCACTCTTGCGTGTTCAAATTTTTCGATTCGTTGTACGCAAAGCATTATTTAAGTTTCTATCTTCTGTGTGCATAGTATTTGAGTCATGATTTTTCTCAGCCATTCATATGAGTGTAGAGCATTCAATAAAGCTGGAATTTTATCCTCAGGAATCGCAGTGAAATGATCATCGACATATGCATACCAAAATGGAATCACAAAATCAATATCTGCTAATGCGGTGTTAATTACATCTTCGAATACACGTTCAACTCAAATTGGTGCTAAGCTCGAACCCATAAATAAACCCGATTTCATCCTAATGAACCTTTAATCCTTTTTTCTTTGTAATTAAAATAATTACAATCAATAAGACAAAAACGAAGCAAATTCAGAAATTCCTTCTTTGGAATTTTAGTCTTATCCGATATATGATGATCAAAATCACGTTCAATAATTCTCAAAGCCAATTCAGTAGAAATATTAGTAAAGCAATCTGTGATTGCTGAATGAAATCAATTTATATCCCGTTGGTAGCTTTTTTCGTATTATTTCTTTGATTAATTGATCTGAGTTTTTAATAGTATATTTTGGTTTAAATGATCGACGTAGAATACCTGATAAAAATTTCGCTAGTTTATAGCAAGCCGAATTTATTGTTGATACCACTGATATGTTTCTATTCGGTTTGTGTATTTTCATTTGTCCAGAAATACGTGGAGGAATAGATGTATACATTCTCAATCGCGTTGCACCTGCCTGTGATATGTATTGGTGTGTCTTATTGTGCAATGTGTTTATCATACGATTATTCTTCTTTTCGAGCATTGCCTTTATAAAGTCCCTAACGCAGTTTCTTACACTCTTTTACTCACACACAAACAAAACAAAATGTCAAAAAACTGCTGTTCGAGCGAACCATTCATAACCAACTTCATGCTACTAGTAGATTCGGAATGAAAATAATGTTTGAAAATTCTATGATATTTCGAAAAATGAACTAATTATTTTGGAATTTCTTAATCTGTTTAGAATAAAATAAATTTTTAAACATGTTTTGTACTAACAATATTTTAAAAAACATTCACTTATTATTTAATTTTCACAATTTCTATCAATTCACTAATTATAATTCTTAGCACTAGCATGAAGTTGGTTATATGTCAACCTTTATTCATTCGTATAAAAACATATTATGTTCACGCACACATGAATGTTGGGGAGTTTTGACAATTCCTCTTTATTAGTATCTGATAACATAGCGTCTATCTTCTCATCATATTCGGATCTCATAGCAATGATTGTGACATTGCCTTTATCGCTATTCGAAATATATAGCTCTGGATGTGATCTTAAAAACGTTGATGTGATTTTTATGCGAACGATTTATGTTGCATAAATTCTCATTAAAATGATTCATTCCGGCAATACAATGATTGGATATTAAATTTCATTGAAGTTCGACTTTTGATGAGAAAATCGAAAAATTGAGATTTTTGTCCAAAGGAGTGTGTCACATATTCAAATGATGACATTTTTGAGAGTCACAAATTGGTCACTAAAATATGACACAATTTATTTGGATCTACGTCTTCGATTTGAAAAATTTCATTGATTTTCGACTTTTAGTATGAAAATCGAAAAATTAAGATTTCTGTCCCAAGGAGTGTGTCACAAAATTAAATTGTGACATTTTCGGGAATCACAAATTGGTCATTAAATCTGTGTAGAAGAATTTTTATAATTACGGTTGTTTTTATGGAAAGCCTTTTCGAAATTTCGATAATCACTAAAATACTGCATCATTAGTTTTTTGAAATTTTGTTTTATTTCGAATTTTTCAAAATTTTATTTATAGACTTTTTGATGAATAGGCTTTTTCAAATTTAGGCCTGTAACTTTTTTTCCAAAATTAGGCCTGTAATTCTAAAAATTGCGTCACAAATTTTCACTAATTAACCACTAAAATTATGTGAAATTTGAGCCCAATCGGGTACTTTACAACCCCCCCCCCCCTGGGTAGTGTACGCCAAAAAAATTCTAGGTTTTTTGTAGAGGGAAAAATCTTTCGATTTGTTAATGATTTTGAGTCAAATTCTCTGCCGCCCACAAAAAAGTTGAGTAGAAGTTACCTTTAGATTTTGAACAACATAACTCTATCCTTCAGTGCATACATTTTTGGGATATGTCAAAATTTGTTAATTTTCTGGTCAAATTTATGTTCCTCGGCCCAAAATTGGGGAGTATGTTTCCTTTGTTTTGTCCATCATTGTTTACCATGGTTTATTGCGAAAATTTTCACCTTTTGACCATTAAACGTGATTATTTTGATTGGTCATCTTAGTCTAACACCATTCGTAGGTGTTCGGAAGTCGATACTATATATAGCTGAAAAGTAATAAGGTAAAGTATATTATATATATATACGTAACAAGTATATATAAGTAAATATATATCAAGAATATGCAACCGATTGTGACGCACTAAATCATGCATATGCATGTTGTGCGAATACATTAAAAAAGAAATAAACGTAAAAAGTGTATATCTTGGGCACTAACGTTATATTTCAAATGTTATATTCTGAAAGATTTCAAATCAATTTAGTTTTTACATTGCTTATAGTATAGCGTTAAGATGGAAGAATAACCAAATTACGTGAAAATCATGGAAAATAATTTGGTATAAGGTAAAACAATATAATATCATCTTTATGGCAAATGTGATAGATTTTGTGTTTTAATACATGTAGCGAATTCATAACTCAGACCAAAGAACATTTAGTTGGCTGATCCTTTGCATAATATAAAATATGATAAATGTATTTATTAGAGGAGAAAATAATTATGTTTCGAAAGAAGACCGTACAAAAACGATCAAGTAGTCGGAAAAATAAGTATATATTTAAGTATATTATAAATATCGCCTTTTAAAGAATAAGAAATATATAAAAAATTGCTATTGGTATTTTAAATGACCATTAACAATTTGAATTGAGTATATCGAAAAATAATTTATATAGAAATATGAAATATTGAAATGAATGCTTGAGAATAATAATGAAACTTAATTTTCGTTCAAACTGAAGTGTCTCTTCGAAATATTTCCAATTAAAGTGTCCCAAGTTTATATGGCAAACTATATACAAACTTGGGACACTTTTATTGGAAATATTCCGAAGGGACACTTCAGTTTGAACAAAAATTAAGTTTCATTATTATTCTCAACCATTCAAATATCCTCGTCAAATGCATAATTGCTAATGTGTTGTTTCAGCGCTTCATTTCTCCGTATATGTATTTAATTTCATATTGTTTCATATCTTTGCTCGGTTATCAATTGTAATATTGCAAGGAACAATTTGTAATGCAAATTCACCCATTATCAGGCACAAATTCACGGTCGAATTTGAACCCGGATTTGTGTGTAGTTTCAGTCATTTTCATAGTTGTCAGCGTAACATTCAGTCGTAACATACATGGAAAAGAGGAACGACAATCATTAGTATCAATTGAATTGTAAATGGAAAATCCGTTTTTTAATTAAAAACCTTACTCACCTTTGGACCCCTTTCCTTCCGTACAACCGCTGTACTGTTCATATGGACGCACAACAAGGCCACAAAATGTGTGTAACCAAGCTACGCTAACTAATCTTTATAATATTTGTTTTAACCAATGCTGCTGCTTGTCAGTTGACATTTTTTGGTGGTCTTCTCAAAGAATCAGGCACTAGTACGCCAAACATCCGACAAAGTTTGTACACATTTGTTATTTGTACACATTTGCAAATATTTGCTCTGATTTACGACATTTGTGTACTTGGCTGTGTAAATGCAGCTAATGAGAATATCTCATCTATCACGAAATTAAAAAAGAACTAATTAACTTCAAGAATAAAATATTTAGAATTTTAATATTATCAACTTTTTTTTATTTCAGTGTCAGAAATACTAAAATTATGCTGAAATAAATATAATATTATTAACTTAACCTAACTTTCGTCTTGCAAATTTTGAACGTAACAACTTTAAACTGTCTAGTGGAGACGGTAGTGAATTCGCCGCGCAAATAAAAGCTTTTTGACATCGGTCTGTTTTTGACGTTTGATGTAAAACAATAAAAAATATGAAGCGACAATAACAACTGAACGAATAACAAACGAGAAATAGCGAATAAAGAATTATTTTTTCGAATGTTTTTATGAAGACAAAACTCGTGTAATTTTTATGTTAGCTTGTAATTTTTGTTCTTAAAGGTAAATAAATTTTGAGAGAATTTCGGTGTTACTTCCAAATGAAAAAATTGAGTCCGAATACAAATGGCAGTCGGTCTCATATTCAAAGCATATAATTACAGGAGAAAAATGAGACCGACTCAAAGTCTGCCATTTGTATTCGGACTAAAAAAAAATTACCGTCTCCACTAGACAGTTTAAAGTTGTTACGTTCAACATTTGCAAGACGAAAGTTAGATTAGGTTAGTAATATTATATTTATTTCAGCATAATTTTAATATTTCGGACAACAAAATAAAGAAAAAGTTGATAATATTAAAATTCTAAATATTTTATACTTGAAGTTAATTAGTTTAATTTTATTTAAGCCATTTCCAACAAGCTATCTAGAAGGCAAACAATGCCGCATTTGTGATACATTTGCATTCATTGAAAGCACCGCACATTTATTCAAAAATGATGCATTTGTTTTCGTGATAGGCCCCTTGGTCCTGTGTAATAAGAAGCAAAAACATTAAACAATAAAAAGACCCTATTTTAAATTGATTCATACCTTTGAGCATAATGCATTTTGCAGCAACAATATCGCGGTCTGTAGAGCAGCATCATCATCTTGAACATTTAATGGCCAATTTTTGTAAAGTTGCTATTACCACAATTATGTCTAGTAGACTAGCGACTGAGTCCGGTAGTCCAGCAATCGGTTTCGCTTTGCAACCGTAGCACACTTTGAATCGATGCGGTTTTGTGTTCACTGGAAATCATTCTTGGCAATACGCTCACCAAAAATTTCCGCGATCCTGGACATCTTTTCCGTCTCCTCAAACCAAATGACCGATTGGGTGGCATCTCCGATGCACCAGAGATAATTGACGGCATGTTGTAGGTCACTGTCACGACGATGTTATCATTTACTTGGTTCGACTTCATGTAATGATCAAAATCCAGTTAATTTTGTCGCCTCTTTATCTCTTCTTTACTTCTGAGTACGCGTGTTTGGTATTGTGATGTTTTCCTTCAAAATTCAAAATCATAAAAACAATTAGTTTCGATTCAAACACATTTCAAGGTTTTTTCCGAATGTTTCGACGCGTTATAGCCAACCACGTTTTTCCATTCGGATCGATACCAATGTGGTGAGACCGGTTTTCGTATTTGTGATGTGCTGTTTGACAAAGTAACGGAAACCATTCCCCAACTTTTCGTAATTTTTTTTGGCCAATACCGCATTGAAGCATTCGAAGAAGAACTATTGACGCTCCCATCGCAAAAAGAACTGACGATCTTCATTATCGAGTGCTTCATTCACCTTGAATAAAATCAAAAGAGAGGCCAATGTGGCAACTTCCGTCATTTGAAGACTGCGCTCAAACAATATTTGCGTCACAAATGCTGCATGCTTGGGTCGAAGTATTGTTTGCAAGCCATATTTTATTGCAACTAAATTATTTTCTCGTTATCTCTTTTTCTTTTCATTCTTGAAGAACTGATACAAATAAAAGAAAATAAAAAATAGACACAAATTTAGAAAAAAATGCACCAAATATAGCATAGATCACAAACACAATAAGATAAAAACACTTCTATCACAAATCAAATGAAACAGTAATGAAGAACGAATCATAAATATCACGTCTTACCTCAACAAAGTGACTCTGTGTTCCAAATCGAATGATGAAATTTATTTCCAATGTGACATCAAATATTTTGCCGATCGAAATGTTGTTGGAATATTCACAGTAAATTTTATCAACACTCTATTATTTCGAAAAAATAAAACAAAAATGAATGCAAAATCAACAGTATTCTGAACACACAAAACCGTTGTTGAAATTGAAATGGAAATAAAATCAATTGATCGCCATAACCACTTCTCAAGAAATCTTATTGAAAACAAAACAAAGTTTTATTGTAAACAAAATCGGTTGGTGCGATTATCGCACTGCGATACATGTTTCAACGTTAGAAATTCTAACTAAAGACATTACTAAAGACATTACAAGTTTGTTTGCTGGATATATCACAACGACTGTATTCGAAGAGCATCGCAATGAGATTCGAGATTTATTACAAAGATTGTAAAGCACCCCAAATAACTTCACTGATATCTATAGTTGTTGTGTATAAGTTACATTTGGAATTCCAAAGTATTGCTGAAAATTACTGTTCTGTACGTTTTACATAAATAAATCGATTTCAAAAATGTGCATACATACGCATAATAAAAACAAAAAAGTGCTCCTCTCCATCAATCACGCCCAATGATATTCAGTTAGTGATGATAAAATTATCATGTTGATAAAATTTAAATTAACACGGGAAAATCAGTTTGGGAAATAAAAATCTTCTAAAAATGTAAAACAAGAATAACATTTTCCAAACATTGTTTATAAATCTTATTGTATACATTTAAGACAAAGGCGAAGAAAAATAATATGAACGTTGAACGAGTATGTGATTCGAAAGCTGAGATAATCCAGCTAAAGATTCAAACGGTTGAATAGATTAGGAAGAAAACGTCTTACGTAAAAACAACAAAAAACAATAATGGTGCATGCAAACTGATTGTATTTAAAATTGATATATTTCTATAATATGGCGTATACTGTATGGTAATGACAACGTATCTTTGTAATAATGGAGGAAATTTAGTTTTTCACAAAAGAAATTAAAGTTTTACAACTAAATAATATGAGATGCACATTTTTTTTGAGGAATTTGACAAGAAAGGCCGAATTTAACATCAATAAGTTAATTTCAAAATAACAAACATCACACGCTGACTTTCAAAATTCGCTTAGGACACCGACATGTACATTTTCGGAAAATATCTATATATTTTCTTTTTTAAGTTAACTTAAATTGAACATTAAGCAAATCAAAGGAAAGGATTCTCTATAAAAATTTAATAATAATAATAATTGATAAGAACTTTATGTGAAAAAATGGTGTGAATTATTTTTACGGTGAAACATTGACTATTACCAATAACAAAATTCTGTGCTAATTTTTATCTTTTATAAAAAGATAAAAATTGTTTAAGAAAATTTAAGTCCATTAAAACGTAACAAAAATCCAAAAAAAAAAAAATGAAAAACGGGAAAAATAATTACTAAAAAGATTTCTTGAATTACTAAGAAAAGTTATCGCATCGATTGGAATATTCGTTATCACTTGCCAGAAACCACCCTAATGGTAATATAAATTGTTATATAATAAAAAATAAAGTAAAACAATTAAGTAATTGATAAATACAATATATGAATATATTGTATTGTTCTATTTATATAGTTCTGTATCAGTGTGTAATTCATCCATTCAAAACAAAAGTGATCAGCTGGTCTTACAAAATCAACAAATGATGAAGAAATGATATGCATTGAATAAAATCGAAAAAATGCTTTATTTTTGAATTATTATGTTAGACTATTTATTTTACGTTAGCAACAACACATTAGTAACTCAAACATATTAATAGATCATTATCGTACAGAGATGTAATGAGTAAAATATGGTTTTATTATGTAACAACAAAAGACTAAATATACAATGAAAAAGACGTCTGAAAAAGACGTTGTTAATAATTTCTCGTTTGTGTCCTTATTTCTATTGTCGCATTTGCAATCGCTCTATTTTTTTCACTGAATGATTTTTTTCTTTATGATTTCATGTCCAATTTTTGATTATTTCATGTCCAGTTTCAAATGATCTCTCGATTGCATTTTTCAACCAACATCATACATTTGATTTTTCAGAAGCATTCAAGATTCGTTGCTCTATAGATATATGATATTTGACAGCGTTGTATTTTTTTTCGAATTTTCATCTTTTCATATTTCAGTCTGTGAATTTGAACAGCATCATCAATTGCTGTGCCACACAGTCCGTTTGTGGAAGTGAATTTTAGCATCGACTGCGTTTTATTTTCTTCATTTATTTATTCACCGTCTGATCACAGACTGAATTTATCTCAAAATTTGTACAATATCGTTTACAATGAAACCATAACTCAAGCTTGTTCGAACAAAGTCGCAAAAGTAGTCGCGTTATGCCATCTGTTACTGACACTTTGAAATACCTAAACTTATAGAACTTCAGCTATATGAGCACTTATTTCAGAAAAAATATGCAAGGAAAACTAGATAAAATTGTATTTGTCCATTTGATTTTCATATAAAATATATATGACAGCCTGATAGTAAACCCAACACTTAATTTTCTTATGCGTAAAAATAGCACGTATTTTTGTTTGGAGTAAAACAATACTACATACCATAATCGAACGCAAAAATTCGACACACAAAGTTGAGAGCAAAACCACGACATACCCAACATCCGAGCAAAAGTAAATAAGCGATATGTCGTGTTTTTGCTCTCAAGTTTGTCTATAGTTCTTTTGCTCGCAACAATCGGAATTTTGTTTTTTCGCCAACAAAATGGATTGTTTCATGAGCGAGGCGGATCATATATCTACGATCATGTAGATGATAAAAGATCACGAAAAATGAAAAAAACATTTAATTTTCTTTTCTTCGATTTACAAATGACGGCATTAAAAGAAAACAATAACAAACAGAACATGCTGCAAATAATACTATTACAAATTTTATGAGAGCAAAAACCAAATATGTATATAGAGACAGCGCAAAAGGCAAATTTAAAATCAGCTTCTTACATAAGAAACACATGTAAGTAGGCTGGTTTTGCATTTGCCTTTTGCGCTGTCTCTTTATTTATTTGGTTTTTGCTCTCATAAAATTTGTATTAGTATTATTTGCAGCATGTAATGTATGTTATTGTTTTCTTCTAAGGCCGTCAAATACTACTCAATTTTCTATATCACGTGGTGAAATCAGAATGAAAAAAATCGCACACCATATCATCTAAATCACGATCTGGACTTTTTTCACTTTGGGAGTGCTCTATACCGTCGTTTCAAACAAATTTCAAGCTTTTTAGGATGATTTATGTAACTTTTGATGTAATTTTTAGGACAACTTTTGTTTTTTTTAAGGACTAATTTCGGATTATTCAGGACTATTTTTGTATTTTTTAGGACTAATTTGGGTTTTTTTATGACGATTTTCGTTTAACCCCTCTATACCGAGTCTCCGAGAGTTTCATATAAACTTGTTATGTGATACCTATTGAATAGTAAGCGAATACCAATCGTAATTGAATCAATAGGCGTCATTTGGCTATTTCAAGGCGAGTTTATATGAAACTCTTGGAGACTCGGTATAGTGCAAATTTTTCACAACAAATGATATAGAACATTTAGTGGTGTTCGAGAATTGAGAAAAAAAATGTTTTTTTCTTTCACTTCTTGTGCTCTATACCGACTCTCCGAGAGTTTCATATAAACTCGCCTTGCAATAGCCAAATGACGCTAATTGATTCAATCACGATTGGTATTCGCTTACTATTCAATAGGTATCACATGGCAAGTTTATATGAAACTTTCGGAGACTCGGTATAGAGCACTCAAACAGTGAAAAAAGTCCAGATCGTGATTTAGATGATAAGGAATGCGTTTTTTTTTCATTCTGATTTCACCAGGTGATACAGAAAATTGAGTATCATTTGAGAATTGAAGAAAAAAATTTTAATTATTTTTTTCATTTTTCGCGATTTTCCGTCATCAAAAAGCGACACAAAAATCAAAGCGATGGTGAAATACATTAGAAAAATCTTTATTGCGCAGCAAAATGCAGGGTGTCTCATATAATCGGATTTTCCAAGGGGGTGGGAATTTTGTAAAACCCTTTGGGGAGTATGTTGGGGATAAAAGATAGAAAATTTCTATCTGAGCAGAATTTTGAATTTTTCCCCAGGGGGGTGGGGGTGCCCCCAATTTTTCAAAAGTTCATCGGATCAAAAAATAATGTACTACAAAGTTGTTCAGAATGATGAGAAATTTTTTTTAGGAAAATCCTGAATTTCGGAATCAGCATGAAAAATACTTAAGAATTGATATTTTGTTCGGGGCGAAGGGAGGGTCGATTTCGCCCCCCAAAATGGGTGTTTCTTCAAAACGGCATTTCGAAATTTTTTCAGCAATTATTCCAATTGCTTGTTATTTTCTACTAAGTTGTTCAGAATGACGAGAGAAATTTTTTTGAGGGTTTTTGACCCCCCGACCCCCTTAAGGAGTGAAGGGACTTGGAGGGAAGAGGTCCTAAAAAAAATTTCTCATCATTCTGAACAACTTTGTAGTACATTATTTTTTGATCCGATGAACTTTTGAAAAATTGGGGGCACCCCCACCCCCCCTGGGGAAAAATTCAAAATTCTGCTCAGATAGAAATTTTCTATCTTTTATCCCCAACATACTCTCCAAAGGGTTTTTCAAAATTCCCAATCACCTGGAAAACTCGATCATATGGGACACCCTGCATTTTGCTGCGCAATAAAGATTTTACTAATGTATTTCACCATCGCTTTGATTTTTGTGTCGCTTTTTGGCACCATATAATTTCAAATGTTTCCTTGGTTACGCTTACAGCGCATAACAGTGAAAGACCCAGGCTCGATTCTGTGTGAAAACAAAATATTTTTTCTCTTTTTATTTTAATTTTTGTTATATTTTTTCGAATTTGCTCTATTTATTATTTATGGAAGAAAGCAAATGAAAGATAAATATTTTTTTTTCTTGTTTCTTCCACTCATAAAAAATGGAGCAATGCAAAAAAACTATGAAATAAAAAAAATAAGAAAAAAAGATGAAAGAAAAAAAATTGTTTTCACACGGAATCGAACCTGAGACTTTCAGTGTCATGCACCGTAAGCGTAGCCACTGAACCAATGCAATGCTTAAAATTTTGAGGCAGCAAATGGATAACTTGAAACTCATGGAATTCATAATTTGTATATACGCAATTAGATGAACTAATACAAATGAGAAATAAAACGTGTTTTTGTGCATAACATTCCATTTCCAATAATCAGAACACAAATACAGCCATAGCATATAGATTATAGCGATTATAGAACGCAGCGTGTATTACAGTGTAATATACATCTGTGATTTTCATAGTAGGAACATTGTTTTGTCAACGACTATACAATGTTTTATGTGAGTATTGTATGAGTAAGTTCAAAAACTATACAAAAGCGTGAAGTTTCAAACGTTTCGGTAAAAGATGGCATAACAATGTAGAAATGCCTACGCATTTGAGATATGATTTGGTCTTCTTAGAATATATGTATATTATCTTGTAATAAACAGAATTCTAAGGTGAACGAGACTTTCATATGAATCGTTGCGGCGAAAGAGTAGCTCTTATTTTTCTCCAAATAATACTGCAACATAAAGTTTTTTATGAATAGTTTATTTGTTGTATTACAACAAATAAACCGTGTGAAAAAAACTTCATGTTGCAGTATTATTTGGAGAAAAATAAGAGCTACTGTTTCGCCGCAACGATTCATATAATACTTTTCACTAGTAAGAAACATCGAATTGGGGAAACATATTAACCTTCATACACAAAAATCGAAAATCGGGGTGTAACATATTAGAAGGTTTACTGGTAAGGTTGATGTATACCGAAAAAACTGGCGTCCAATCATTGAACCAAATGCTGAAGTGGAGAATGTTGCTGAACAATTTGCCGAAATGCATGTTATCGATGACAACCAGATGGAAGTTGAAATGGCGGCTGTGTAGTGATAATTTTGCTACAAAATCATCCTACACTTAATTTGAAATTTTCAGTTTAGGTACTCCCCGCCCCTCATATAAGGATGGTATGGCCAAATCACTTAATTTCATAGTAATATCGTATGTGAAGGCAAAATTGTTACCTACACTTAATGTACACTTTTTTAAGACCATAACATTACATAAAATTTTAGATTTAGAAAATAGCTACCCCGGGCAAAATTATGAGGACCCCAAAAAAAAGAAGTCGATTTTTTGAAAAAAAATTCCAGGTACACTTCGAAACAAAATGTTGTACACTTACCTACACTTCCTCTACACTTAATTGAAACAATAAATTTTGAAAAAAAATTATGTATCAAAATTATGACTACACAGCCGAAATGGCGATTGCTGTCGAAGAAGTGTATATCGTCGATGAAAGTGAGATGGATGTTGAAATTGTGAATCCTCTCGAAGAGGAACAAAATCAAGAGGAAAGAGTATTGAAAACCGTTTGCCATCGCAACATAGATGTATTTTATACAAAGGTAATATTTCGATTATACAGGGTGTCTCACGAACTAGGCGCACCCCCTAAATTTTAAAATTTTAAAAAACGCTTTGGGTGGTATGTTGGGGATAAAAAATAGAAAATTTATATCGGAGCAGAATTTTGAATTTTTGCCCAGGGGGGGTGGGGGTGCACCCCACTATGCCA
>NW_022197947.1:0-24239 GCF_009176525.2 Contarinia nasturtii | reverse complement strand
ATTCATCGGATCACAAAATGATGTACTACAAAGTTGTTCAGAATGACAAGAGAAATTTTTTATGACCCCCGCCCTTCACCTCCCTCAACCCCCCAGGGGGGTTGGGGGTCAAAACCCCCCCAAATATTATTTTTTCGAGCTGAAACCCTGAAATTTGAAATCAGCATGAAAAATTACCCTAGAAATGATATTTTTCTCATCCACTTTTTTTCACAAATTTTTGACCCAAAAATTGCTTGACCCTCAAAATTGGGCACTAAAACTTGGCCCAAAAGATGGACGAGATCCTCTTTTTTTCCAAAACTAAAAATTTTAAAAAAGGGAAAAAATAAATTTATTTAAAAAAAAATACTAAAATTTCAAAATATTATTTAAGAGTAAACGAACATTTTAACCGTAAAATATCAGGTAATTTTAGGAAAAATTGGTTATTTCTTTAGTTATATCTGGTTTGCATCAATGCCGAAATATCGCATACCAATTTTGATTTTTGAATTTTTGCCCAGGGGGGGTGGGGGTGCACCCCACTATGCCAAAAATTCATCGGATCACAAAATGATGTACTACAAAGTTGTTCAGAATGACGAGAGAAATTTTTTATGACCCCCGCACTTCACCTCCCCCCACCCCCCAGGGGGGTTGGAGGGTCAAACCCCCCCAAATATTATTTTTTCGAGCTGAAACCCCGAAATTTGAAATCAGCATGAAAAATTACCCTAGAAATGATATTTTTTTCGTCCATCTTTTGGGGCAAGTTTTAGTGCCCAATTTTGAGGGTCAAGCAATTTTTGGGTCAAAAATTTGTGAAAAAAAGTGGATGAGAAAAATATCATTTCTAGGGTAATTTTTCATGCTGATTTCAAATTTCAGGGTTTCAGCTCGAAAAAATAATATTTGGGGGGGGTTTTGACCCTCCAACCCCAGATTTTGATCAGAGCTAGAACATTCACATCGGAGTATGCACACAATCAACCATTTTACGTGGCTTGTAGAAACTTTAATTTAATAAGAGAAACATTTTTGGAATCGGCATCGAGACAAACTTTTAGAAATAATATTGTTAAATTGGACAATGTGATATTTAATAATCGATAAATTGGCTATTTAAGGACAATTGTGTTATGATCTAGAAATATGCAATGGACACAGTCGATATCTGCTGCTCCGAAGTCGAAAAGACTGGTGGCTGGATATTCGATCGGGTAGTGTTTCATTGCGAATGATATTGTAAAATAATTGTGATACATATATTCAGTCTGAGAACAGGCGGTGAAATAAATAAATAAAAAATAAAAATTCTCGATATTCAAGCTATGATGAATGTTCAAATGACTATAAATACAAGATGTTATTGCATTATTATTGCTCTAGAAATGTTTCTAGCCACAAAAAACCTATAACCTTTGAATAGATGTGGCATTTTTAGTACACAATGATGGATTTTTGTCAAAAAAAGTAAATTTTTGTAGGGAAAGTGTATTTTAACGTGATTGTATCGCAAAACAAAGGCCAGATTCGGCTTTCTCGTACCAAAAAGATGCCGCATACACATTTGGCTAGAGAAAAAATATTGTTTTTTGCCTTTTTAATGCAATATCTAAGTCGATTTTGAAATATTTTGGAAAATATCTACATAGAAAAATTGGCAGACTCGAAATTCATTTTAGACATATGACGGCCTTAGAAGAAAACAAAAACATACAGAACGTGTTGCAAATAATACTAATACAAATTTCATGAGAGCAAAAACCAAATGCAAAACCAGCCTACTTACATGTGTTTCTTATGTAAGTAGGCTGGCTTTGCATTTGCCTTTTGCGCTGTCTTTTTATATATTTGGTTTTTGCTCTCATAAAATTTGTATTAGTATTATTTGCAGCATGTTCTGTATGTTATTGTTTTCTTCTAAGGCCGTCATATGGTTCCTTGGCCAAAAATGCTTGTTATGACCCGTAGAACCAGAATCGCGATGATGCTTTGATGCAAAAAAATTGACCCACCCTAATAGATATAGTCTGTGGCTATATAGCGGATATACTTAAGAACACTCGGAGGTAAAAACCGATTTTGAATTTAATAGCATGGAGACAGCCACAAAACTAGTTTTTCTAGTGCGTGAAGTTGGTTCTCTTGGTAGTTTAACGTTCAAATTGTACCTATATAAGTGTGAAGTTGGCTTCGTTATGTGCTAATGTTTCTCTAGTTTTCTAGTTAGGTGGATAACCCCATGTTTAATAGTATGCCATACTAATAAACATGTGTATGTCTGAAACTATTATTAGTTTATTGGGAAGCTTTAGTTTCCATATTATATTTGAAAAAAATCACATTATTTGGTTTGAAATAAATAAAACAAATTTGCGCTCCGTTAGAATCTGTAATCTTTATTGGAAACTGTGCATATAATCTACGTTCCATTTGACATTAAAATAACCATGAATGGCCAAAATGTTACATTTTTCAACGTAAAAATGTAAAAAGAACGTTTATTCTATTATTTATTGATATAAATGTTAGTTGAAGTTTCCAGTCATTAACATACCGAAACGTAATCTACAAAATTTTCTTTAGTAAACCTTATTTATTTAACGTAATTTGCCAATGTAATGAAAACTTTTATTCTGTGCTGAGTTCCGATAATTTTCATTCGTTCTCTGTCACCATCATTTTTTATTTTGATACGTGACAAAATCTTTAAATGCTAACTGTATCTCCAAATCCATTTCAGGCTCTATTTCAACTAAAGCGTCCGGATCATTTCTGCAAAAAATAAAATAGTGAATTAATCTTTTAACAAGGATATGTCGTAAGATTTTTTTGAATAAATTAACATACTCATCATCATCATAGTAATTATCAGTTGGACAAGTAGTTGCGTTCCAAAGAAATGCGCTTTCTTCTTCAGTAAGTATATTACCTAAAAGAAAAAACAAAAAACAAAAAACAAAAAACATATGAATAGAAATAATATAATAATTCAATCGACGATATTCTAAATAAAACAAAGCATTTACTGCACACTCATAATGTTCATGCATCATGATAAAGAAATCTTAAATCAACAGTTTTTTACATCAAAGACACTGAATCTTAAATCAAAGAGTTTGTACAGCAAACAATTTATAATTCTGTCTCTATTTACTTAATTTTTTATGCAGGACTGGCGGATGCGATATCGCAAGCGAATTTTCATTATATTATTTTGATTTATATTGTTTTGATTATATTATTTTTTGATTATTTTATCATGCAAATTACATAAGAGTAAATTATTATACTACCGTCTGGTCCGTAGAATACTGGATCGTTGCTAAACTCTTTCCCAAAAGGTTGCTCCACTAGCAGAGAGTTTGAAGCTAGAGAATAATTCAAAATATTTTACTCTTTTTAATTTTGTATGTATGTATGTATGTATGCATACACAAGCTTAAAATCACTCAAAATTTAATGGTTTTAAAAAAAAGTGATTTTCTCATTCAACAATTCCACATAGGAAAGTTTTTGGAAAAATGGAAATTAAACAAATTCATTCAATTCTTTTGCTTTGATAAACATATTCAAATATCTGAAAAATACATACCAGCATTGTCAATGTTTCGGCACTAAAGAGATTCACAAAAGAAATAAAAGTGGAAATAATGGAAGTTAGTAATATATAATGGAAATGGACTGTGACCTTTTAATTTCAGAATAGTTTCACTAAGCTCAAGAAGATATAATATGTTTGTTATATATTATCAAATGAAAAACCTCTGTCGAGGTGAAAATTGAGTGACAGAACCAACATTTGAAGCACAATATTTTACTGATATCAATTTAGTGACGAAAATAGTTGGTAAATAATTTTTCCGTGTGTTGTGATAAAATTATTCACAATATTGTCAAGAGCATAATCAAAATTCTGAACATTTTTATTAGTGTTATTTCAACAGTTATAAATCATCTTACTGTTTCAGCCATGTTTCGGCCCCAACGATTTTTGCGTAGTTCTATAACACTTGACAACAACCTTTGAGTTGAAACATCAGTATTCTCGCAATTACCCAATTGATTCATAAGTTCTTCTGTTTCTTTTGGAAAATCAATATCCAACTCATAGCCACATAACTGAAAATGTAAATAGGTTTAAATGGAATCTTAAAATAATATATTCGAAAAACCTACTTTTAGAGTTTGACAAACGCATTTAATATTCTCAGGTGAAGTTTTTGGCATAAGCAATCCGATCGCATGGTGAATACTTGTTGCAATATTTGTAATGCGTGATCCATCCTAAAAAGGCACATTATGGACATTTATAATATTTTCTAATATATTTTGGATGAATTTCAGAAATAAAACTTACGTTCTGCAATTGTATATATAGTTCAGCCAAGAAAAGTGTTGTATTTCGAACTTTATGCGTTTCGTTATCATTCATATATTGGATCAATTCAGTGTCATTGTACTGCAATTTGAAACATAGCAAACGACGGAATAGACTTTCCGATGTGGGATCTACACTGTCCAATAATCTGCATAATCGTGCTCCAGTGTAGCGAAAGTTTTGTTCTTCTATTGACTAATTGAGAAATTGGATAGTAGATTACAAACATATATTTGAAATAATTTTTCAGATTTCTATTTAAAACAAGAAACAGCAAATTGAAAAAAGTACTGACATGGTTGAAGAATAATTCTATTGCATTGCTCACTACATGTTGATTGTCAGCATGATCAATATAAAGTGTTGTTAGTTCCTTCTGGTAATTTTCGAATTGTCCGGGATCATTCATCAACTTTTCTATAGTATCAATCAAAAACTGTAATGCATTCATAGCAGCTTCAGTCTGAAAATTGAAATTAAAAACAAGGAGTAGCCATCAATACTCAATTAAAATTGCGCCTAATGAAAGAAACTCAATTCGTAAAATAGTTTTTGTGAAATAGTTAGACTATTCACGAAGAAAAAAATTACAATTTGCTTTGAATCGTCTGATTATACTTGTGATACTTTCGCGGAATCGGTTCAATGTTTTGAAAAATGTATCAAAAATATCAATTGTTTGCCTAACTATTATTTGTTCTTTTTTATTATTTGAATTATTTGATTTCAAATTTGTTAAACAAAAAATAATTTGTTGTTCCTTTACGTAAATGTTTAACAATTATGAATTGACATTCGTGGCTATTAAATTCATTGTTTACATCAAAATATACAATATTTGGTACATTTAAATTTTGTAACGACAATCATTTTATCGTTCAATTCTTCGCAGGAAAACACCGTGAAGTTCTGTTTTCGTATTTGCAGATACACGTTGAAGACACAAATCATTTTTGTAACAAAATTGAAATGTACCATATAGAAATATAGAAATTTGATCGATTTGCATTTCTCATTACTAAAATTAAGATACTTCAAATTATAAGAAAAAAATTCCCGAAGCCCAGCAAATGAGGATTAATTAGTTTTAAAATGCTGTGAGTTAATAGTTGAGATAATTAATAGAATAATCAATTTTTGCACACCACATGATTTTACGCTTTCTCGTAGGTAAATATCTGCCCAAAAACCAATTGTCAAATGGGCATAAAATGAAAGGCTGAACCTTTCTGGATGTGTTTTAGTTCATGAGTAAAAATTTGTTTAGTTGATTATATATTTTAGACAAAAGGCAGGTTAAAGCCACTTAATAACCATATCTTCACTTGATTTGATCGCATATTTTTTGTGTTTATACTTGTGAGTTTTCAATAATTATAATTATTGGCATATATGCCATTCCACATTTTTTTCAGATATGATCAAAAATGTCCAAGCCCAAACTTGATGAACAGGAAGTTTGGTAGTTAACCGTTAATCAAAACAAAAAAAAACCTTTTACATCCTAATTTTTCTGAAGCATTTATATATGAATTCTTCTATACTATACTAACCGGTTCATTGCCTTCAGACTGATGTTTTGATTCATTTGAATGAGTTCCAGGTACTGCCATCGGAGGTTGTTGTGTAATTTGGAGAGATCCTTAAAATCAGTTTAATAAATGAAATGCTTGAATTTATAACCATATAAATCGTAAGTATTTTATGGCGGCGTTACACTTCAATGAAATTCAGGAGAAGTATCATGTTCGTTCTCGGATAATCAATTGATTGAATATTATGTTAAAAAATCGGTGTGTTTCAACATATTTTGTATGTATTGGTAAACCTTACCTAACTGATGATTCAAATGCATAATTTGATGTTGCTGCTGTTGCATATGATGTGCATGTAGTCCATGCAAATGTTGATTACTCTGAGAACGAAACTTTGAATACGAATACGAAGACATTAATAAAAATTTGCATACTTGATTTCACAGAAACATTTGAAATCATGAATACCTTGCGTGAGTTTGGGGCAGTATTTGTGAATTGGAGGCGCTGATTGACGGAAAAATTAGTGTTTTTCATATTTCCTTGTGCTTGATGATTTGTGTACTGAAATAAAATTAAAAAAACATCCAATGGTTATTTAAACATAACACTAAAACCACCAAACATTTGATAAGTTAAGTGGACATTGAACGTAAAATAATATTTATCATGTTGTCAAATATATAAAATTCACAAAAAAGCAAGGCAATTGTTTATTTAATTATCATCATTTGAATTTGATCATTAACATGTATAAAGTTTGGTTCGTGATATTACTATAAATTACTAATTGAAGTTTGAATTGTACAAGAGAGGAAATTCTGACCATGCGAATAGAACATAAGTAACATCTTTGTAGTTGCAAACAATCGCATTTCATTACAGTGGCTTGAACTTTCTTAATTTTATAAAAAATAATATAAATAGTTACCGAATATTGTGACACGCCATGATTCTGATTACGGTATGCATTATGGCTCACCATCTGAACTGCCGGTTGATTGCGGTGAAATGTTTGTGCTGCCAAATTAACTGGTATAGAACCATTTACTCGTGGAACGAATTCAGGTGCTTCAGCTGATAGTATAGAGTCCACTTTAATCAAGAAAATTATTAGTTATTAATATATATTTGTCTTGTATTTCAAGATCAATTTACCTTTCGTTTTTTGTATTGGATTTCGCATTTGAGAGACTTCGAATGTTGAATTAAACGATGCACTTCCACTCATTTTTCCATACATTTTTTTGACACTTCAACATAAGTCAAAATTATACTTCAAAATGATGCTTTGTTTTATTTTTATATGAAACTAAAAAATCATCAAGAAACGTATTTTTTAGTATTTTTAATTATATTCAAAATCGATATAGCAATGAGCGTAACGAAAAAATTCATCTCTTCTTCAATACACATGTTCAAATGAATAAAAAAAATGTTCATTTGAATTTAATGTATTCATAATGTTTAACTTTAAAAAAGGGGCTCATAATATTTTTTAAAGGATGAAAAGAATGTGTTTGTTCTATTATTTGGAAATCATGCCTTACTGTGTGTGAAGAAATGAAAAATTACCAAGAAGCATTCACGCTACACTTTGTGATATTTCCGCTACAATTTTCGCTGAAGTTTGCGAAAAGTGTTTACAAAACGTTATGAAATGTGTTGTAAATAAAAAATTTAGTGACTCTCTTTTAAATATTTAACTATTGAAGAAAACACAATTATTTCTTTTAACCAAACATATAGTGATAATGGACGAATTTTTTTTCAGAATATATCTTGAAATGTGTTATTATTTCACTGCAGAATATGATTTGAGAGTGTAAAATGTGTTGGATGAGTTCATTCAATGATTGAACTAGACAGAGTGACACTTAATGTGTCAAAACTATAAAAAACTAAAAGAGTATTCAATTATTATCACTTTTTTAATATGTAATAAATATTTTAAACAATAATATGTTAATTTTTATTTTATATGATATATTTTTTTCTTATTTCATAATAATATTCAATAATAATAACCTATTTTATACAAAATTATATTCTGCTGCTCGCAGCACCATCTATATGTCAAAAATATTATTATTAATTTTTTCAACAAAATCAGCAAAAATAATGAAAAGCACGGTTGACTAACAAAGGTAATTTGATTATTATTTAAATTATTTTGAAAAAAATATGTCACCAGATGTTAGAAATATATTTTTTGTCTCTTTCCCATTTATTTAGGGAAAACATTTTTTTTTACTCACATTTATATAAATTGAAACAATAGATTTTTGGTAATAATCAAACAAAAACTTGAAATTCTAGATTAAAATCTGAAATATTATACCACGAAAAAGATTCAAGTGATTATTGTGGCGTTAGATATCTATGGCCTTCCGCATAACAGTGCAGTTCAGGTATTGAGAAGATTATGCGAATTGTGGACGAGTGAAACGTAGTTGATTACATTAAGCTATGGAATAGTGGGATATATATATATATATATGTTTGTTCAGTGATTTTAGAGAAAACCATAAAAGATACAGATATCGGGTTTTCGAAATTCGATAGGGCATGAAAAACCCTCTAGACGTTTTTTTTTATTTTCCCCATAAGTGCTCCCCATTTAATTTTTTCATTCATGGATCCTCTTTTTTGGATTCCACTTTAAAAAATATTTAGATTCCACTCACCATTTATTGAGTGGATAACGAATTGATTCGGGTGGAATTACGTTTTTCTGTAACTTCATTGGGTGGATAAAAGATGGAATAAATGTGCTTTACTCTAGTGTTAATATGATTACTTTGGATATAGATGAAACTTGTTGAAAAAAAAGTTGGAGTCACCTGAGGTACCAAACTGTTTTAGATTCCTTATAAAATTACCTTCCGAGTCTCATTGCAAGCAACCTAGTTCTATGATTTTGATGAAACTTCACCAGATGATAGCTCTCGAAGTCCTCTTTCCAACGATATATAGCTTCAAAGTCAAGTTTTGAGGTAAAATTTATTAAAGATAAGGTGCAGTCACATGTCACTTCAAATTGTTTTAGATTCCCCATAAAAATACCTTTCGAACGGTATATAGTTTCTGGGGTTTACTGCCTTTTTGAAGTTGGTCTTCATAGATGGCAATTTAGCCAATATGAGGAAAATATAGGCAAAATACACTTTCGAGCTTTATTGTAAGTAACCAATTTCTATGATTTTGATGAAACTTCCCCAAATGATAGCTCTTGGAACCCTCTTTCCAACGGTATATAGCTTATTAGCCAATCAAATTTGTGAAGGATACTTCCAAAGTGGCCGTTTGACGCCAAATTAGTGAAAGTATTGGCAAAGTCAACTTTCAAGAGGAAATTTATTGAAGATAAGTTGTGCTCACGTGGAGACAATTTTTTTTTAGATTCCCCATAAAATTACCTTTTGAATGATATATAATTTATAGGGTTTACTAACTTTTTGAAGTGGGAGCGAATATGCAATATGACAAAAATATTGGCAAAGTCAATTTTCAAGGTGTAATTTACTTAAAATTTTTGTGGCTCTTCACTCAAAAATTCAAAATATGGATGTCGAGTAGTTTGTTTTTTTAGTAGTACGGTCCCACGTTACACATTAAGCCCTACGGCCAAAAATTGGCAGTGTATTGATTAATGTAATACTGTTTGGTCTATATTAAGGATATTGTTTCAACCGATATCTTTAAAAAAAACTCAGACGTGATGGGGTCTAACTGATAATGGCTCAATAATCAGTGGACATAACCCTACCGTGCTATACGTGTCGCTGCTCTGTTAGGGAATTTAATTTTAAAATTGGCCACGTGTGTATAATACACTGTATAAAAGATACAAGCCTCAATATGTATAAAAGATACAAGTCTATTGTTCAGGAGTCTATGATTTTGAATTTAATTGTAGTATGATTTTTCTTAATTGTACTCTGAAAAAACTGTTGTGGGGTTATGTTCAACTTTATGTGTTGACATTTATTAACACTACAAGAATATAATAATTCAAAAAAATATTGTGGTGATTCTAGTGAAATTAAAGCCGTATGGACCAAATTACCACCAAGAAAAGCCGGCCGCATCCAAAATCACAAACATTGTACAGTAGATTCGTTTAGAAAATATTTAGATAGGAAATGTTCTTAATGAAATGGTCCTTAATGAAATTGAATTACTTCATAACTCTTTAATAAATATGATTTTCTGTAAGTTCATTTTTAATAACTTTTGATATCAGTTGAACATTTTACTTTTGACAAATAATTTAAGTTTAGTTTTTTTAGATAAAGTGTAGATGTATCAATCATAATTTGTTTGTTCAAAATATCTATATAAAAAAGATTCAGTCTTTTCGTTCAAAGTGATTAGAACCATTATCTCAAAATATATGGGAAATGTACCATAATTTCAGGATGACTTTTTTTCTTCAAAAATCCGTTCTTTTAAGGGTCTTATTTCTAACTGATTTTTTTAGTATTGTCATATTCAAAACTCAGTTTAGTATGATTTGCAGAAATTTGTATAGACTGAACTGTCAAACATTCAATCAAGTCAAAATATTCAAGTTGTAAACAAGAACAACTCAAAAAATTGGTCGCTTTATTTTATTTCATACTGCATATTTTTTTTAAATATCTCTTCGTGGTGATAAAGTATTTTATTTTAGAAAAAATGTCTGAAGAGTGGTGCATTGAGCAGCTGGCAAAATTGCAGATAAAAGAACGTCGTTTGGATACATTGAATGAAATACGAGCAACATTGAGTGGCCCAAACCAGGAAGTGAATGTTTCTGCCAAATTCTTGGCTTTGTTGGATTCGATTGATGACTATCGTGATAGGTAATTCTTACACATTTTACTTATTACAAGTTCAGTTCATTTATCATATATGTTTTTTTCTTGTAGTCCCGAACAAATGAATCTCACGTGTGATATTCTTTGCATGTGTATGTCAAACTTGGATATCGACCACACTGAAAAAGTGAGCTATTGTGACTATTTGGAGAAATGTTTGCAACACAAAAATGATGATGTAAAAGTGTTGGCGCTAAACTATATTGAGCAGCGTGTCAAAGATGTGAATTGCAATGATTTGCCTGTCTCTATGGCAAATCTATATCAGTCAAACATGGTTATTGCGCTGGTAAACTGTCTGGAATGTGAAGAGACAAAAGTGGCTACCGTTTCCACAACGATTTTATTGAAACTTTTGCCGAAAGCCATCAACGACAACTCGATCAAGTGTCGCTTAGAGCAAATTTTGACGGGAAAAGATTTAATTCGATGTCGTGTATATGAGCTTGCCGTCAAACTGAGTCAAACATCTGTCGAAAATCACGAAAAGTTTAATTTCATTTTGGAAAAACTGGTTGCTGACATCGACACCGACGATATTCTTCTCAAGCTGAATATTTTGGGTCTAATATCGGATTTGGCACAAACTGATTACGGTCACATCTACATGGAGAACAAAAATGTGTTCACAAAGGTTATACGTGAAATTGAATTGTTGGACGAAAATCCATTTAAAACCATTTTAGTGCCCGGATATCTAAAATTTTTCGGTCACATTGCAACAATGCAACCAGCCAAAATCATTCACGGTCTCTCAAGCATGATCAATTCACTTTTTGACTGCATTCTCGATGAAAATGTATCAGCGCTGCCCGTTGCTTTTGACACATTTGGTCAGTGAGATGCTGTAAGAATATGAGAATAAACTTTTCGACTAATGATATGTCGTTTAAATTTCCTTAAATTTCAGGTCATTTGGGTCGTTCGGCTGAAGGAAAGATTCTATTGGATGAAACTCATTCGGCAAGAATGCACGAAGTACTGAATGATATCGGAAAATCAATCCACAATTTACCAACGCCATTGAAAGTGCGTGCACTTAATTGCTTAGAAATATTGTTCCAATGCGATCAGGCCAATTCGTCAAACAATCAAATCAGCTCGATTACTGAACAGTGGTTCACCAGTTTGACCGCAAACAATCAGCTGGCATTTGTTCAGGAATTTTGTCGTAATCCATTTCCAGAAATAAAAATCGCCGCACTGGGACTTTTGCGGTCGATTTGCAGTTATTCGTGGGGGCAACGCGCATTGAGCAACACAGCTGGGTTAATTGAATATCTTTTTGATCGAAATTCGGAATTTGATAAGGATATTTTGTACGAAAAATACAGCATCATCAAAATGGTTGCCAACTCAACAGAGTTTGATGAGAACACAAGCCAACAAATTAATCAGTACGTGAAAGATGGCGTATTTTATGTGCAAGGTATTATGGAAGTTGCTGTTGAAAGAAGTTAAGCGTTTCAGTTCTTACAGTGATCAATCATTGTATTTGTTTAATTTAAGATGCATTTTTACACGCAAATATTTGAAAAATAAAATAAACATAAAACGATCTTGTAAACTTATTGATTTTTTTCATTTATGTTTGTTCTTGAATATGCTTGCGATTTGTTTAAAAGTATAATTGCGCTTGTTTTATTTTTTAATATCGAGTAAAAAATTATATCAATAAAATATATATTTTTTCGATACATATGTTGGGAGCGCAAATTCTGCGACTTAGTGAACGTGAAACCGAATCTATCGTTTCGTTTTACTTTTCCGCACACACCTAGTGTGTAAGGTAAAGTATTGGAATCGGTCGAAAAAATAACACCCATCAAAAATGTCAGTGAACATGAATCTAGCGTTTTTTCGATTTCCGAATGTATGCTCACAGAAAAAGTGGAGGCGGTTTTTCCGAAAATTATTGTAGTAACAGCAGAGCTGCAATAAAAATGTGTTTCTTGTAGCTTATTTTGACAGCTACGTACAAGTGTGTGTGTTTTGACATTTTACATTATTTGTAGCATCTGTATAAACTAAAAAACCAATGTGATGTTAATAAAACATTTTAATATTTATTTTTTAAATAATTTTAGAAATGTCATTTTGACAATTTAAATTCGTGATTTCAGAGATGAAAAAAGTGTGAAGAATTATTTTCCACCGAAATTTTCAACCAAATTCGACACAATTGCTCTGGCAGGATTTTTTAACTTGTAAATATACGAAAAAAATTTGATATTCATTACTTTTTTAAATTAATAGTGATGTCGCTTTGACATTTTTAAATCTTAATTTCAGATATGAATGTATATAACCTTAGGATTTAAAGAATTTGATTCCAGAATCCGAGTTTAGTTTTCAGACATCAACGTCAGTGATGTTCCTAAACATCAAATGTAGATGGTGTGTTAAAATCGCTATCGCAGACTTATCTACACTTGCACTGACTAATACACATTTAAATACACTTCAAACTAATACATACTAACTGCAATACAAGTAAAATATATTACTTATATTATACGTAAATTTTGAAATACGCTGTACATCTCATTTGATGTTCATAAACATCAAGTTGTATGTGACTAATAAAGTAATTCTGATTTGTACATAACCTCAATGAATGAATATATTTTAAATGTATTGCAATTTGTATTGTATTAGTGTTTGTCAGTGCAAGTGTAGACAAGTGTGCGATAGCGATTATAACACACCATCTACATTTGATGTTTGGGAACATCACTGACGTTGATGTCTGAAAACTAAACTCGGATTCTGGAATCAAATTCTTCAAATCCTAAGATTATATACATGCATCTCTGAAATTAAGATTTAAAAATGTCAAAGCGACATCACATTAATTTAAAAAAGTAATGAATATCACATTTTTTTCGTATATTTACAAGTTAAAAAATCCTGCCATTTAGTTCGGTAAGCTAATGATTATCTTGATTCCAGAATCTCGGCTTGTTTTTGTGCAGAGCAATTGTGTCGAATTTGGTTGAAAATTTCGGTGGAAAATAATTCTTCACATTTATATAAATTGTCAAAATGACATTTCTGAAATGTTTTATTAACATCACAATGGTTTTTTAGTTTATACAGATAATGTAAAATGTCAAAACACACACACTTGTTCGTATACGAACAGCTATAGCTGTCAAAATAAGCTTCAAGAAACACATTTTTATTGCAGCTCTGCTGTTGCTACAATAATTTGCGGAAAAACCGCCTCCACTTTTTCTGTGAGTGTGCGTACCCTGTATAGTCCCCAACAGTTCTATGTGCACTTTTGACTTTTAGAAAAAATGTTGAAAAATGAGAGAAGTTTTGCCAACCACATAATGTTTTTAACATGTAATCGTTGTAGAGAGGGCGTGATGCACATGCTATTACAAAATATCAGGTGTGTCATATATCAGGCTCACTATGAAGGAGTGAAAATTTCTAAAAACCCTTTGGGGGTATGTTGGGAGTAAAAAATAGAAAATTTCTATCTGAGCAGAATTTTGAATTTTTCCCCAGGGAGGTGGGGTTGCTCCCAATTTTGTAAAACTTCATCCGATCAAAAAATATTGTATAGTCGTTTTCAATAAGATCTGTTACAGCGAACCGTCAAAATTTTGAACAAACAACATACCCTCAACAAAATTCAAACCAAATTGACACGTTTAACTAAGGAGCCTTGTGTACTTTTGAATGGAAATGCGTTCCGAAATTCATTGTATTAGTTTGACAACACAGATCTTTTTGGAAACGACTATACTACAAAGTTATTCAGAATGACGAGAGAAATTTTTAGGACCCCTGCCTTCCAAGTCACCCCACCCCTTAGGGGGTCGGGGGGTCAAAAACCCCCAAGATGTGATTTTTTTGACCCGAAACCCAAAAATTCGGAATCAGCATGAAAAATTACTTTTTCAAGAATTTCGGACCAAAAAAGGTGAAAATCGACCCCTCAAATCTTACAAAGTCGATTTTAAACTTTTTTGGTTCAAAATTTGTGTGTATAGTATGATGTGTCGAGTGAGACCATTGTTCCGAATGTGAACCCATTACATACACACGCACGTTTAGCATGTCGTTTGTTTACTTTTTCATTGGTTTGTCATTAATGCGTCGCATAAAATAAGTAAATGTATTCAGGGCTGTATAATACATGTTATCCAATTCCGGCTAGCGGTCAAACGTCCCCGAACGGATTTGATGGACGGACAATTCATTTCGGACGGACTTTTCACGGACTGTCCAATGTCCATTTTGGTGGACGGACGGACACCCTAAGAATTTGATAGAACATTAAACGGACTGATATGTTGGACGGACAATTCATGGATATGGATATACAGGGTGGGCCAGAATAACTGAAGGGTTTTTACTTAACATTCTTACGACTGTACAATTACTTTTGATTCACCCGGTCTTGCACCGCTATGTTTGTTGATCCTTAGCCTAACTATTATGATAATGCGTATTTTGATTCATTGTTTATTTTAGACGCAATAACAATGGATGTGAAACGTCAACATCTTAAATTTGCACAAACGCGGTTTTCGAAACATTGACATTTTCCGACAGCTACAAAACGAACAGGTTTGCATGACATTTATTGAACGTACTATCGAACGATACAAGGAACGTGGAACTGTCGACATACAAAAGAAACCCGGGAGAAAAAGGATCCGTTCGTACAAAAGCACTCATCAAACAAGTCAAAGCCAAAATTCGCTGAAATCGCCAAAGAAGTGCCACAAAACCGGTCTTCGAGGCGACCTGTTTTAAAAGAAGACTTAATTACGACACCTTTCAAAAAAAGCCGTCGACATGGTCTTACGATCAAAAATATGCAAGCCAGAAAACAAAAATGCAAAGAACTGTTGCGCCGGCACGCCAATTCAAATATCGTTTTTTCGGATGAAAAGTTGTTCTTGCTACAGCCAAGTCTCAATGCACAAAACGATCGTGTGTACGCAGTGTCTGCAATAGACATTCCTGAATACGAAAAGATCGTTGAACGTTTTCAGAATGTTCCAAAAGTGATGGTTTGGGGCGCATTTTCGGCCGATCGAAAATTTACTCTGGTTTTCATAGAAAAAGACGTAAAAATCAACGCTAGATTTTATAAACAAGAAATATTGTGCAAAAACTTGTTGCCACAAGCTAAGAGATTGTTTCAAAACGAACCATGGGTGTTTCAGCAGGATGGCGCACCTGCACACCGAGCTAAAACAGTGCAACAGTGGTTACGAACAAATTTGGCCGATTTCATTGACAAAGATTCATGGCCGCCAACGTCTCCCGACTTAAACCCATTGGATTTTTTTGCTTGAGGCTACATGACATCGAAGCTCAATAGTTTAAAGATTACGAAGGTTACCAATTTGAACACATTCAAAAAGAAAATCGTAAAGATTTGGAACGATATTCCCATGAATGAAATTCGTGCCGCGTGCGACTCGTTTTCAACACGTCTGAAGCTGGTAATCAAACAAAACGGTGCAAGAATCAAATCCAAAGGCTAAATCTAAAATTTTATGTTAAATCCTACTAGAAAAAAATATATATTTTATTTTATTCAAAAATGTGTTTTTTAGAGCCAAAAATACACCCTTCAGTTATTCTAGCCCACCGGTTCCTTCACGGAAGGAAGAAAATAAAAACGCAGAAACACTAAAATGCAGAAAAATAAACGCAGAAAACAAAAACGCAGAAAATAAAAATGCAGAAAACCAAAAATGCAGCAAAATAAACGCAGAAACCCAAAAATGCAGAAAAAACGCAGAAAAATTTAAAATATATAGATAAACCGTGATTGTTGACCTTAATAGCAGTGTTAACTAAATGTTGTTACACTGAGATGGACATGTCAGTTGAGATCTCATTTTAAATTCACAAATTGTGTTCTTTGTTAAAAGATTATAATCAATTTGATTTTTTTAGTATAATCAATGCACTGTTAAATTAATCAAAAATTGAACGCTCCAATTCATCGTCCAGAGAACGCCATATTTTAAACAAAATACATTAGTTTTGCAAAATTATTTTTATATACATTTTATTCGAGTTCTTGTTGAAATGAAATAAACTATTCATTCACTAATGAGCACTTAAATAAAACAGACGTGTTTCAATTATTCACTGTTCTTATAATTTGCGTTTATGGTAGCAAAGCGAAGTTTCAGATTACTTGAATATGTGAATAGAGTCTAGTGAATCATTCATATTACCATAGTACTCAAATGGACAATTCACAAAAGGTGAATGTTAAAACTGTTCCAACGGACAATACACTGAATTTACTTCAAGTTTCCGGTAGTTCAATATTCCAAAGTGAAAATTCAGAAAGTGGTGAAAATTCAGAAAGTAGTGAAAATTCAGGCAGTGACATAGACATGAGTTCTAAATCAGATTTTAATATCGAAAAATTAAGCGGCAGCGATAATTTTCATGATTGGGCGTTTTCAATAGAAAATTATTTAACAATAAAGGAACTTAATAATTGTATTAAGGTTGCCCCACAAACGACGACAGCATCGGCATCCAATCAAACAGATGCTCAATCGAATGCAGTGGAAACTAATGCAACAAAATTAAGCAAAGCCAAAGCGATATTAGTACTTAGCATCAATAAAAACCTGTTTGCACATGTGAGAACAGAGGTGCGCACGCATTTTTTTTTTGGGGGGGATAGCTGTCAAATTTCGGATTTTGGGAGGGGGGGGGGTCAAGAAAATAAACAATTCTTGGGAGGGGTCAATCCGGATTTTCTTCCGAAAACCTGAAACCGCTTGTATTAAGATTGACTTTCGATTTGACTGAGAACGAAAATGATAATGAATGAGTTTCAATAATATGACGTACTTTCGATTATCTCAAAAAATGATAGTTTTTTACAAAACTAGCCAGAAAATGAAAAAAACCAAGCAATTTTGTAATGAATATACAGAAAAATGTGTATTTAGAAAATGTACTTGAATCATTGGGGGAGGGAAATCCGGACGTGATGAAATTTTGAGGGGGGTAAAGTTAGACCCGGAAATCCGGACGTGACCAAGCTAGGTGGGGGGTGAAACCCTGAATCCCCCCCCAGTGCGCACCTCTGTGTGAGAAAGTGCAACACCCCATTGGAAGTTTGGCAAAAATTGCATTCACTGTTCGAGGATAAGGGCTATATGAGAAGAGTAACATTACTGCAAAATGTTCTGACTAATCGATTAGAAAATTGCGACACGATGGCGACGTATATCGGAAATGTTATGAATATAGTTTCAAAACTCGAAAATATTGGACTACCAGTTGGAGAGGAATGGATAATTTCATTTATGTTGGTTGGATTAGGCGAAGACTATAAATCATTTGTGATGAGTTTGGGCGCAAATCAAAAGACAACATCCGATGAAATTAAGATGAAGTTATTGGAATTGTGTGAACAGAATAACGCGAGTACAAATGCATTGTTTACCAAGAATATGAATTTTAAAAAGAACGACAAGGCAAAGAAAAAACATACACGTAAGCGCAAATGTTTTATTTGCCAGTCTACTCAACATTTGAGCAAAACGTGCCCACAAAGAGAAAATACGGATAAAGAGAAATCCAACAAAAATGCAATTGCAAATAATGCATTTAGTGCATTTTTGTCTACTTCAAAATCTGCGTTTGAAAATAAATGGTTTGTAGACAGTGGTGCAAGCAGTCATATGTCCCATAGTAATGTTGATGATAAAATTAAAGCTGATATTGCTACTCCTCCGATTACTGCTGCAAATGGTGAAATAATTCCAGTTAAGTCGATTGGATCAACAATTATATCAACTGGTAAACATGAAATCGCGGTTGATGAAGTGTTACATGTGCCTAAGCTGGCCGTGAATTTATTGTCAGTCAGCAAGATGGTGAAGAAGGGAAACACGATATTCTTCGACAAAAACGGTTGCACGGTAAGAAATCAGAGTAATGAAATTATTTTGCAATGTCAGGAGCAGAATGGTGTTTATTGCGTTGAAAATAAATATTGTTTTAGCGCAACTAGCTCAAAAAATACTGCAATGTACTGGCATCGAAGAATGGGACATGCGAACTTTCAAACCTTAATTCGCATGAAAAACGATCCCACTTACGGCATTAATTTCAAAGACGACGATACTGAAATAAAAAATTGTATAGTATGCGCAAAAGGAAAGCAATGTAGGCTTCCATTTCCAAAAAGCAACACATCATCAAAAGAAATTTTGCAGCTAATACATTCTGATATAGCAGGGCCAATGGAAAATGTTTCGTATGGCGGAGCAAGATATATGTTAACATTTATCGATGACTACAGCAGAATGGTATTTCTTTATTTTTTGAAAAATAAAGATGAAGCGTTTGACAGATTTGTTGAATTTAAGAAACAAATGGAAAATCAAACCGGCAAAAGAATAATCACACTTCGAACGGACAATGGTGGAGAGATATGTTCAAAACAATTTGATAATTACTGCAAATCGAATGGCATTACAAGACAGCTTACTGCTCCGTACACACCACAGCAGAATGGAGTGGCGGAGAGAATGAACCGTACTATTATAGAAAAAGCGCGCTGCTTTATATATGATGCTGACATGAGCAAGAGAGTATGGGCTGAGGCTTGTAATATGGCAAGCTATATTATATATATATTCAGAAATTATTTCCGTGCATTAGAAATTATTTCCATAGAAATTGTGGTGGTCCGCCCAAGCTATGTTGCAAATCGTTTACCAAATTCGTCATTGAATTATAAGACTCCAATTGAATTATGGACTGGCGTGGGAGTGGATAACAGTAAAATGAAATTATTTGGATGTAGAGCTATGGTACACATTCCAAAAATTAAACGTAAGAAACTGGATGCAAAATCAGTTGAAATGACATTTGTCGGCTATGATATGAAATCGAAAGCGTATAGGTGTATGAACGAAAGGGGAGATATCACAATAAGTAGAGATGTGATTTTTCATGAAATGGTTTCTAATCATATTTCAGATAATTTAGAAGTGGAGACCGACGAACATCAGTCAACCAGTGTAAATGCTGAGGACCAACAATTGCCAGGTAATGAAAATGTAACTAATCGGGATTCAGTTGAGAATAATTTGAATATAGAAGTTGACGAAATAACGCCATCTACACCTCAAAATCTCACCGAATTTGATGACATGACCGCTACCATGAGCAACAACACGGCAAATAACAGTGAATCTGAATATGAGGATGCAAAGGGTCTGAATTTGGATGATAATTCTACACCAGAGGTGGATGACAGTCATGATGTAACATTCAAAACTAGAGCAAGAATGGATAACATAACCCCAACTCGTGCATTAAACAGAGTAAGAAAACCGTTTCAACCATTTCAAATAACACGTTTTGCTTTATTAAGTTCTGAACCAGCATCTTCGAAAGAGGCATTAGAGAGTGAAGAAAGCATTCATTGGAAAAGGGCGATGCTTGAGGAGATGGCCAGCCACAAGAAAAACGAAACTTGGCAACTAACCACACTTCCTCCTAATGGTAGAGCGATTACTGCAAAATGGGTTTTCAAGAAAAAACTGAACCGAGATGGAACTGTGATCCGTTATAAAGCCAGATTGGTTGCAAAAGGATTCGCACAAAGGTATGGTACAGATTACAATGAAACCTTCTCTCCAGTAGTTAGACATTCAACCATAAGAATGTTGATAGCCATGGCAGTTAAAAATCGACTGAAAATATTCCAAATGGATGCGGAGACTGCATTTTTGCAGGGGGACTTAAGAGAAACGGTGTTCATGCATCAGGCCGACGAATTTGGGGATGGCACAGATAGAGTTTATCTTCTAAAAAAGGCTATCTATGGACTAAAACAAGCTTCCCGTATGTGGAACCAAAAGCTAAACAACGTATTAATATCACATGGATTTACTAGAACCATGGCGGACCCATGCGTATACTACAAAAAAGATATTAATATCATTATTGCCGTATATGTAGATGATTTTTTAATTTTTTATAGTGATGAAGCGGAGCTGAAAAAATTGAAAAATATCATGCACACAAATTTTTATATGAAAGAATTGGGAGAAGCATCAAGTTGCCTTGGAATCAATATCAATCAAAAAAATGAGTGCATCGAATTGAATCAATCGCATTACATCGTGCAGATTCTTGAGAAATTTGGTATGAAGGATTGCAAGCCAGTAGATTCGCCGTCAGATCTGAATCAAAAATTATCGGTAAAAATGTGGTCGGAAGAAAAATCATTGGTTGGTAAAGTACCATATCAGGAGGTAATTGGATCGTTGTTATATTTGTCCGGGGCAACACGCCCAGATATAGCGTATGCTGTGAATGACGTGAGCAGATTCAACGCTAAGCATGCAGAGCCTCATTGGAAAGCTGTTAAGCGTATCTTACGTTATTTACGTGGGACAATATATTTGAGTTTGCGGTTTCAGAGAGGAAGATTTAATGATTTGGTTGCGTTTAGCGACGCTGATTGGGGAGCAGACATAGACACGCGTCGTTCCTGTACTGGATTTGTACTGATGATGAGCAATGGGGCAGTGTGTTGGTGCAGTCAGCGCCAATCTATTATTGCTCTATCATCTACGGAATCCGAATACATAGCCCTCTCATCGACTGTAAGAGAAATTTTATGGGTAAAACAATTACTGCGTGAAATTGATGAAAAAAACATGAAAACGACTACGGTATATTGCGACAACCAAAGCGCAATAAACTTGGGGAATATCGAGGCATTCAGGCCAAGAAGCAAGCATATAGACATAAGATTTCATCATTTAAGACAGGAAGTGATGAATGGTGCCATAAAATTGGACTATGTACAAACCGAACATATGACAGCAGATATGCTGACAAAGGCGGTGAATATCAGCAAAACAAAATTTTGTCGCGAAAACATGGGTTTGATTGAATAATCGTATCAAAAATTTTATATTTTATTTTATGAAGCGTATTCAATTTTACAAACCAACTACAGGGGGAGGAAAAATTTTTAAGCCTGACATCTAGACGGCACTATATACAAATTGTTCTTGTGCTGTAATTGACGTACGAACTGTCAATAGTATTGCAGAAAAAAATTGAGTTGATATCTGTCGTCGTTTGTTTTCAACAGCATTGCATACCAAGTAACCTCGATATTTTTGAAAAAATGGATAAAATCGAATATCGTGCGGTGATTAAGTTTCTCACAAAAGAAGGTGTGACACCAAAGGATATCAATGATCGCTTGCGTGCTGTTTATGGGGTCCTTGCCCCATCGTATGCCACAGTAAAACTATGGGCAAAACAATTCAAGTGGGGTAGAGAATCATTGGAAGATGATCCTCATACAGGTCGACCAATTGAAGCAACAGCTTCAGATGTAGTGCAAAAAATTGAACATGACGTGCACGAAAATCCTCGAATGAGCAAGAAAGTGTTAGCAGCAATGTTTGACATCTCAGAGAAGAGTATTTACAACATACTTCATGAAAAATTGCACATGAGATAGGTTTGCTCGCGATGGATTCCAAGAACGTTGAACAAATCACAAAAAGAAGAACGAATTGCTGCTGCATACGAGTTTCTCGAGTTGTTGGAATGGAATGAAACGGACACATTTGAGCGAATAGTGACTGACGATGAAACCTGGATCCACTACTATGCTCCAGAGCTCAAATCACAGACGATGGAATGGCACAAACGTGGTGAACCAGCATCGAAAGTGCCACGCAAACAAATTGCCACAAACAAAGTAATGGCCTCTGTATTCTGGGATGCCAAAGGCATATTATTGGTTGAATTCCTTCCAAAGAATACCACAGTCACGGGCTATTATTATGCACAACAAATGCATAGATTGCGTAAAGCGATCAGAGAAAAGCGTCCTGGTTTGCTCACTCGAAAAGTTCTTCTTTTGCATGACAATGCACCGTCTCACAAATCATTGCTTGCACAAGCTGCCATCAGGGAATGTGGGTTCGAACAACTCCACCATCCACCGTATTCTCCAGATCTGGCCCCCAGCGACTATTTCCTGTTCCCAAACACCAAAAGATATCTAAAGAAGAAGCAATATGAGTCCGAAGAAGAGATATCGAACGATATTTTCAACGTATGGGAGGACAAAGATGCCGAGTGGTTTGAAGGAGGAATTAAAGCATTGAAGCATCGATATGAAAGTGTCATTCGTGTTCATGGAGACTACTTTGAATAATAAATATAGTCATTTAAAAATACAATGTGTGTTTCTATATCAGGCTTAAAAATTTTTCCTCCCCCTGTAATCATTTTTCTTTATGTTTTCTTCTATTTTTTTATTTTTATATAGAATCGACGTAAGCAAAATTTTAGAATTTAATCGAAACCGAATATGAATTATTGTAACGCGCACAAAATTGTAAAATCATTTGGTTGAATTTTGTCATAAATTGTGAACTTATCAATTTTTGTATTAGTAAGTAAGAAACAAATTCATGGACACAGTACGAAATTGAACTTCATACAGTTAACATCGTTCGCAATTTAAGTCTAAACAAACATCATAATGGGCTGGTTTGGTTCTGACGAGGAAAACATCGAAGTGAAAACAGTCGACACGAATGGACAAGTAAATAATAACATTATTATCCAGGAAGCGGCCGATACTCATAACCAGATGTTGATCAACCAAAAGCTGCTATACGCTACGTATATTTTGGTTATAGCGGAAATATTGAAGCTGGCTATATATGCGTTCAACAGCCTAAAGAGACGCATCAAGAAAACGTACCAAATAAAAACTGCAAATACGACATCGGGCGCATCTCCAAATATACGCTAGAACCTATGTGGATAAACGATGAAGTTCAATCATTCTTTTTTTATTTTAATTAGAATCAAAAAAAAAAAAAAAAATGTTTGTTCATGTTTCCAAATTTGTGAGAAAAAGTGACATGTATCTAATAACTTGAATTTATTTTGAAATTGTAATGAAATCAATGTAGTTATCATTTTTGTTATTTGTGATCAAAATTTTTGAATCAAAATTTAAATCAAGAGAGGATGTTGAAATGAAATAAACTATTCATTCACTAATGAGCACTTAAATAAAACAGACGTGTTTCAATTATTCACTGTTCTTATAATTTGCGTTTAGTTCTAAGCTACGGCGGGCACAATCAATATTTTATTCAGTCACCGTCTTTCTCGATCACACGGGCACATCTTTTGGGCATACTTTTGCTCAAATTTTCAGCATATTCGCGTCGAAAACCCTTCCACTGCCGTTGTATGAATGCACTGAGCTGCTTCAAATCGCGGTGTGTTTTACCATGAAGCCTTGCCTTAATAATAGCCCAAACGTTCTCGATCGGATTGCAATCGGGTGACTGTGGCGGCCAGTCCATTTGTCGAATGCCATTTTCCTCTTTCCAAGCGGTGCAGAGATGACTTTTGTTTTTTGGATCATTATCTTCTAGTAGAAGCCAATTCGAA
>NW_022197946.1:0-16615 GCF_009176525.2 Contarinia nasturtii | reverse complement strand
AATGCACAAATGAGTTAAAATAAATGAGATACTAGCCAGAATTGAAAATAAATTTGATACTTGAACGAATTGAAAATAAATGTGATACATACCACTTTTATTTTCAATATCTTTCAAGTATCAGATTTATTTTAAACGCGAGTTAGTATCTCATTTATTTTAATTCATCGTCTTGTATCAGTATTTTTTTAAATAATGTTTGGAGCTCATGATTATTCTTACCCATTCATATGTCTGACGTTAATTTTGCCATAAAAATTATTTTTGAAACACTTTTCATGACTAAAGTCACAAAAAATTTGGATTTTTGTATGGGAGCAGGGAGCCATGTCTGTATGCTACCTTAATGGTGTAAAACTTTGCACAGGTTATTTTTTTCACAGAAAATTTTGTATGGGAGGTACCCCTAATTTTGATTGAAATTTCTTCAAACTTTCAGAATGTTAGCTTTTTGTGAAAAAAATAACCTCTGCAAATTTTCACATGATTACAATATCATATAGGCATGGCTTCGATTCAAAAATTCCCATTTTTAGTAGTTTTTGCATGAAAGGTGCTTCGAAAATTATTTGTATCGTAATACCAATGTCAGATTCAGTTTTCTCGTGAATTCTTTGAGTAAAAGATTTGTAATAAATTTATGTTGTGGATCACAGTGCGGAAAGTTCATCTTACGGATGTAAGACATTTTATTTTCGGTGATGTCAAGTCATTTCTGTCAAGTCATGCTGAATCGGTTGAACTAATGCTTAAACTTAAAAGCCCATTATTATCTGATCGAAGATAAATGAAGTCATTAGGAAGTAATAATAAGACATAAGAAGGCATAGTAGTGTTGATGTAGATAAATCAAGTCAAAGTCCAAAAATGGGCGTAGTCGATTTCTCAAAAATGGTCTCATAAAATTAAAATTAATTATTATTCCATCAAAAAATTCCAACTGAAAAAAGTGAAATTCTATGTCTGTGAATGCATACAAAGAAGAATATTGTCAAAAGCGTCTTCTGATCTGAGTATGAAGTAAACAGCTGTTATATGCTGAATGTGTCGAATTTATTTTTCAGTGTACCAAAATGACTCACACACTCACTTATGACATTGTTTGTCCGAAGTGAGTTTGATGTGTATGTGTGGCCCGGTGTATGGAGTTAATGCGTACTATGTTGTGCTATGCAAACACATTGGTATTCTATAAATAAAATCGTCGTATCGCAGCTACATTCCATCTCAAGCGAACAATACAGACACGGTGAATTCAGTAAGTAAGACGCATTTTCGCTTTTCAAATTGCAATTTCGTCATTTTTCATTCGTTGTTGTTATTGTTTGAACATTAGAACATTCACGAAGAGTGCAAAAGAGATTCGGTTGTGGAAAAGATACATTATACGATTCACGGGGTAAAAGTGAAAAAAAAAAAACAATATCTTTATCTGGTGTTGATTCACTATCAAAACGGGGAAAAAAGAGACAGAATTATTAAGACAGAGGTGTAAATATAGAGCAAAATAAAAAAATACCGTCATTTTGTGTGCTTACGCCGATTTGACAGTATACAAGCATTTCATAAATATATATCGTATTCGTTGCTGGCATTCAATTCAGTCGTACTATGTTTTTAACGCGTAGCACTTGTTTTCTATTGCGCAATTCGAATCGTTTATGTGAACAGTTTGTGTCGGCGGCTATTTTAAATCAAACAACCAATCGATTTATTTCCATTTCCAAAGTGAGTGAACATCGATTTCTTCCATCCTTTTTTTCGATGAATTTCTTCACAATACTTATAGTCGTATTTTTCTCAATATAATTATGTGCATCACATTTGATAGTGCTGTATATTTTCTGTTAAATCGGTTCCGGTTGTGATTTTCCACACCCAATTTAAAAAAAATTGTTTCATACCATAGCGATCCGTACTTTTCCGTTGCATATTTTCACACATTTTGTTGGTGTTGTATTTTTTTCGCCGATGTTTATGGAACATTCTGATTAAATTATTGCTTTATCAAAATATTTTTCACTATATTTCATTCTCTCTCTTTCTCATGGTAGGTAAACATGAGTGCCGAAACACCAGAAAATCCACAAAGCGTCTATGACTTCAAGGTGAAAGATACGTTCGGCAATGATGTGTCGCTTGATAAATACAAAGGCAAAGTGTTGGTCGTTGTAAACATTGCATCCCAATGCGGACTCACCAACACCAATTACAAGGAGCTCACTGAATTGGCCGAAAAATACAAAGATAAAGGTAATTTTCATTTTTGTGGAATTTTACTTTCTGTAAACACACACAATTTCCTTCATTTAGTCACTAAAGTCCTTTAAAGCATATTTTTTCTACCGACCATACTTCCGTATATCTAATGGATTTGTCGTTTCCATTTTAGATGTAAAAATTTTGTCGTTCCCATGCAATCAGTTTGCAAACGAGATGCCCGAAAAAGATGGCGAAGAAATGGTGTGCCATTTAAAGAAGGCCAACGCAAATGTTGGTGATGTTTTCAAGAAAGTTGACGTGAATGGTGACAATGCCGCACCATTGTACAAATTTTTGAAGCAAAAACAAGGCGGTTTCTTGGGCGATGGCATCAAATGGAATTTCACCAAATTTTTGGTTGACAAAAATGGAAAGCCAGTTGAACGTTTTGCACCAACCACATCACCAAAAAGTATCGCCTCAAAGATTGACGAACTTTTGAAAAATTAAATCGCTTGATTCCTTTACTCGCTAGAATTTAAGATTTAGATTAGCTCATCAAATATTGGACTTATGTATTTGTATGCCAAAGGCACTTCAATAAAATTGATAACAAACATTTAATGAGAGACAAATGAATTTTTATGAGGATGGATTATTTATTGATTTAAGAATAAGGCACAACAGAGTGGTATAGATTTTTTGGCATCGTTTCGAATTGATGTATTTTAATATATGCGCATTTTGAAGAAAAATCTTTATTCTAAAGTTCTAAAGATAATCCGTTTATTTCTGGTAACCAACGGGTAAAATTGAAAAAATGCATTGAAAGCATATATGGCGGTGCCAGTACATTTCCACGGTAAAGTATTGTTAAGACTATAGTACGCTGACAATGAGTGATACTTATTACGACTATAAAACAACAACAACAACAACAACATAGGAGACTAGTAACAATAACAAAATTGAAGTATACAGACATGTACGTTACAGAGACGACATACAGCCGTCTTTGTGTGTTCTGTGTTCATATGATAAGTAAAATATTTTTCAAGAGCATTTTTTTTTTTTGCTTAATTCCAAATGATTTTGGTCTAATCGATGGAAATCCGTAAAAAATGTTTAAAAAATTGAAAATGCCATACAATGTTACCTTTATTTCATAAGCAATTTGTTTACATAAAAAGTCAGCTGACCACTGTTGGCCGTACTAGTATGACTAATTGTGTCACGGTAATTTTTTATAGTATAACAAAAAAAAAATGGTTGCAATGACAAATTGTTTACCTTTTATTGGTTTTCCAAAGAGATGTTTTCCAGTGCACTACATCTGACACACAGACTCAACTGAAAGTATCAATTTTCAAGGTCATTTGATAAAGAAAATTCACCCACCAAGATGTTTCTTTCTTTTAATAATAGTATATTTCCATTAAATTTGAAACTAAAACTCCTTTTTTCAACTAATTGCAAATGCTGCACAATAAATCATTCTCATACATTGTAGATGCAATTTTAAAATATTTTGGAATTTGATACAATGAACTGCGTAATGGTGTGAACGCAAAAGAACAAAAAAAAAACGGTTTGGACCGAAATCAGATCCGAAACACAAAAAAAGACAATTGATATAATACTGTGCACCCGGTCTGATAGTGATGTTTGGTGCTGAACAGAATGTATTTATGCATTTACATCTCCATGTTCTAGTGGCTTGTAATTAATAAAATCATCTGTTAAAGGGCCACCCCATTCACGTCTAATAATCAAAAGTGTATTTTGATGCAATCTCGGTCCAATTAATGGATTCATTTGAGCCATGAAACAGCACAACCAACTGTGGAAAAAAAGTGTCGCCAGTCATTAATCGACAATGGAAATATTTGTGTATATAGTCTCTACAAAAATTTATTAAAAAAAAAAATCGAGAATAAAATTGTCTTTTTTACTTACAACAGCCAACATGTTGCGGCCGTCAACATCAAAACGCATTGTACAATACTGAAAAAATAAATTCCATTAAATTATTATCAAATATAACTTTTTTCGTCCGCCGTGCACAAATGTTATCACTTACCCACGATTTGGGCCTTTTGGTGCAAGAATTGGTAGTGCAATTCCAACAAAACCCCAGAATGCTGTTATCAAAATGACTGGAATCGCTCCCATTTTCGATGGTTTCTATTGTTGGTTAAAAAAATATATGGAAATTTTACAATTTTTCAATGAAATTTAGCTGATGTTATGTTTTCACACTCACTATCGATTAGTCACAAGAGCTCAAATGAAGATATTGTGGAAAAAAGTACTCTTGTCAATCACATGATTTGACAGTAGGCGCGTGACATACATACACACTCATATACACAGCATTTACGCATCGTTCACATTGCTGAATGGACATATTTGAATGCGGTTCACACGGGACGAGGACGTGAAATGCAATAAATTTATTTTTGAACAAAAAATGCCATTTTTACATTTTTTTAAATATTTTTTGATATTTTTTCATGAAAAATGTTCAGAATTTTTTTAAACCTTCAATATCATAAGAGATTTCATTGAAAATGCACCGAAAATTCTACAGCAACGCAATAATTTGAAAGTTTTTGTCAAATCATCGACCTTTTGCCATTTGACACCTATTTTTTATCTTTTTTATCCGGAATTTTTATGAAAAAAATTAAAACATTGAATAATATTCATTTTTCTTTCGAAAAATCTCTCAAAAAAATAAAAAATAAATATGACTTCCAAGAGTAATTACACAAAACAACCGATACGGTTCATCTTCCAAATGTTTTAAGTTTCAATGTCAAAAGTCACTGGAGTCGATGGAACCAACTTCAGACGAAATGAAACGAGAAAAAAAAACCGAGAACGGTACATACATCTGTTCATACATTCACACACGTTTTCACGGCATTATTCTTCTCTATTCGGACGAAATAGGCTATTGCTGCTTGCTGCTGGCACTATTCGAGGTAATTCCAAATTTATACAATTTATCATTAAAAATTGTTGGAATATTTATCGAAATTGGTCGTGAAAATCGTTTGTATGTGATTTTCAATGGTTTTTTGTGTGAATTTTATTGGAATTTGTGCAAAGAAATGAAAATTCTTATGTCGGCACGAGTGGTTCATTATATAACACGTACTGTGTGCAAACGTCATGTACCCAATCGATGAACGTTCAAGACGTTCTAACCTTGACGGTCCTTTAAACTCAATTTAAATCCAATTTTAAACTAATTAAACGAATTTATTTGACTTTTCTCTGTATATAGACCACTAGGAACTTTCACACCGGAGAAACAGTAAATCACAAAGAAAAAAAATGTTCAACTCATTGTTTGATGCAGCCCGTAATTCACCGTTCAAGGGACCATTGACGGTGGCTCATTGTGATGGCGGTGCAGCTGCACCAGCTGGTCCAGATTCATGTGAATTTGGTTCCACAAAATACTTCCTCTTGTGCGGTCTTGGTGGTATCATCTCATGCGGTAAGTACCGTTTTCACTATTGATTACAAAATTTTATGACGAAATAACAGTGTTATGTAATTAAAAGTGAAGAATTTATTCCGAATTGAGCTCGACCAGTGGTAGAACAAAATTATGGATGTTTTTGCGCACACATAGTGTGTTAGGGTATTGTTTTCAAATAAACAGCCGATATTGATTGTTTTGTTTTTCGTTTCAAATATTGTCCAGGTTCAACTCACACCTTGTTGACCCCATTGGATTTGGTAAAGTGCCGTCTTCAAGTTGACCAAGCTAAATACAAGAATTTATTCACTGGTTTTAAATTGACCTACAAAGAAGATGGTGCTCGTGGTTTGGCCAAGGGTTGGGCACCCACTGCCTTCGGTTATTCAGCCCAAGGTTTGTTCAAATTCGGTTTGTACGAATGGTTCAAAGTCTACTACTCTGAATTGTTGGGCGAAGAAAAATCCTTCCTTTACCGTACCAGTTTGTATTTGGCCGCATCAGCCTCAGCTGAATTCTTCGCTGATATCGCATTGTCACCAATGGAAGCCGCTAAAGTTAAGGTAATTGGCGTGAAAGGGGGTCTTTTATTCGGTTTCACATAAACGTTTTTATACGTTATGCCATAATTAAGCACTACAATCACAAAAGATTTAGGTCATACTCAATGCCAAGGTTTTCTATGGATTTTTTATCGTTTTGAATTCTTTTGACTCATGAAAATAAACGTTTTTTCTTCCTCGAATAGATTCAAACCATGCCAGGCTTTGCTAATAATTTGCGTCAAGCTATTCCAAAAATGGTGAAAGAAGAAGGTGTTGGTGCCTTCTACAAAGGTCTTGTTCCATTATGGATGCGTCAAATTCCGTATACAATGATGAAATTCGCTGCATTCGAGCGTACGGTCGAAATATTGTACAAGTAAGTAACAAATTTTGGGTCACCAAAATTTTCCAATATTCCCAGTTGAAAGTACAAGCATTTTATACGGTGTTATGCCACACGATGAGATTTAGACCAAGATTTCACTCCATATTGTCAAGCTTAAATAAAAATAAATTAAAACCCCTCAATTTTCTCCAAAAAATACTCAATTGCCCTGTCATACCCCACAAATCAATAACTTTCTCTCTTTCTTTCGTTACAGAAACTTTGTTCCAAAACCACGTACCGAATGCACCAAAGGTGAACAATTGACAGTTACATTTGCTGCTGGTTATATTGCTGGTGTCTTCTGTGCCATTGTTTCCCATCCAGCCGATGTCGTCGTTTCAAAATTGAACCAAGCTAAAGGTTCATCTGCTTTCGAAGTCGCTAAGAAGCTTGGATTCTTCGGTTGTTGGAATGGTTTGATTCCGCGTATCATCATGATTGGTACATTGACCGGTTTGCAATGGTTCATCTATGATGGTGTCAAAGTCGGTCTCCAAATCCCTCGCCCACCACCACCAGAAATGCCAGCATCATTGGCCGCAAAATTGGCTGCACAATAAACACCATGATATTTAAAATATAGAAAACATTGTGTCCGCAAACGAAGAGCAATAGCATCATGCTCAATGTGTATGTGTGTGTCTACGTTTTATTCATTCAAATTAAAAAAAAAATAAATTAAAATCGTATTACTACAGAACAGAGCAGTAAAGATTGCATACAGTAAGATCAAAAACAAACACTTTGGCTATTTATTTCGATTAATACACAAAATTCAAATAAAATTGATATTGATTTTGGTACACACACTGTGTGGCCACATAATGTACACTCTATTTTCTATCGTTTTTTTGTGTTATATTCGCAACTTGTATCAGGAATGAAACATTCTTATTGTAAGCTTTGAACAATGTATATGAAATATATGAATTGAATGAAATTTCCAGTCGAACGTTATGATGGAATGTATTTCTTTTGACAAATTTGTGTTTAGTATGGAAATTCACTATTTATGTGACCTGGTATTTTATTCGACCAAAAATTTGCTAATTTTACTGAAGAAAATACTGAAAAAAATTTAAAATATTTTTGGCCAAATAAATTGTATTTTTTTTTGAATTTCGTATGTGTGAGCACCGTTAACACAATGGTATCACATATGAATATATGAAAGAAACAAATTCAATTGACTTGAAACTGTTTATGTTGTCTTCAAGTCGAGTGGATCCATAGACGATGAAATTCATCCATTTTCCAAGCGCCGATTTCGGTGTTTATTTTTTTTATGATCAGTCATTTTTGCTAGATTTGAATTTGTCGTGATAAATTGACGAAGATTGTTTGTAACCGAACCTTAGGTAAGATTATTTTCAACTTTAAGGGGAGAACTCAATGTCCAAAAGTTACTCATAAAATGGGAGACATCGTGGTTTGAAGCCAACACACTTCTATTCTCTTTAGTATGACCTTTGTCTGTGTGTACCAAAATACATACCTTCCTTGAACTAAAATGACAAGAATGTGTTTTGGTCTGGCCCGATCAACTGGAAACTTTTTTTGTCTCACACAATTAAAAGACAGCCGACAAAATCCCAAGTCTCTAGCTGAGTGAATAATTCATTTTAATCGAATAATTTAGTTTACCTCGAAATACATAATGTGTAGATGGAAGAAAGAGTACTTTTGACTGAATTTTCATACAGTTTTAATCTTTTTAAGCAATTGATATTCGAATCCCAGATCAAAATAGCAACTTACATTTGAAATTCGTTCACAAATGATGAACACTCATTGCCTAAAAACCGTGCAAAGCCAGAAATAAAAAAAAACATCGGGTCTCTCTCTATTAGTTGTCAGGTTTATTTGTAGTCAAAATACTATTTTTGTCATTTAACATTGAATAATTTGTTCAGATCGTTGCTTAAAGCTAATGCATTTTAATTTTCTTTTAAGTATTCGTGGTAATTGTCTTTGTTGACGTTGTAGAATTTATGAAATTCTTTCAAGTGTTTAATAAAATCTTCGACACTAAAACTAGTGTGATTAGGACAAAATTTACAAATATGTGATGTCTTTAACCCTTTGTCGTTTGCCGCCACCGCATCCTTGGTGTTTGGTCGCTTGGCTATAAATCGAAAAAAAAAGGAAAATTCATGAAAAAATTGTATTTGCAATAGGGCAGTCTACGCCATAAAGTGTCAATATTCAATCCTTACCATCGATACTGTTTCTTGTTCTTGCTGGTTTTGGTTTTGGTTTTTGTTCGAATGATAATTCTTGTTCTTCTGAAAATTGAATCGTGTGAATTAAAAGCGAAACTGTTATCAACGAGAAATGTGTCTTTAAATACTTACTGTAACTTTCGGTTTTTTTTCGAGATCGCGTTGACCTTTGTTCCGTGTTATTTGATGACGTCGATGGTATAGCGGTTTGTGATAACGTCGATGGCTTAACGGTTTGTGACGATGTCGATTTTCGATTACCACTTGAATTGCTACCTGCAATTTCAATTGAGATTGAATTAGTCAAATGGAATTTGACATGATATCGAATTATTGGATGTGTATTGAATTCTTACCATTTAGATTACTTGTCGATGCCTCGATATTGTCACCGTTTGTCGATTCAGTGCCGGAATCATCTGACTTTGGTGGAACTACCGCCTTCGAATTTCTGAAAAGATTGTAATCGGCGAATGCCCCGTTGCACCTGTGTGAATTGAATGAAATAAATCGAAAATCATAAGAAACGTTGCTCTATTTCATCCAAATAGGCATTTTTCAGTTTTTTTTTCGGTTACCCTAAATTAAAATAATTTTCAGCATGTTTTATGAATTCTTCGCTTTTTGCCACATCTGTCCCAACGGTGTCGATTAGCTTCTGTGTCGCTCTCTCAACTTTTTCCGTTAATTCTTCGCAATTTTTCATGATATCAGCGTTTTGTTGATCCATATCTATAAATGCGATTAGCTTTAAATCTAAGGGAGAGAAACCAATGCTAGTTTTTCTAGTTTATAGCTAATTTACTAGTTTTTAGGTAATTTACTAGTTTATTGCTTGAATAATCTAATAATTCTAATATTCTTTTATGAAATTGCTAGTTTTCTAGTTTTTTGTTCTGTCAAATGACAATCAAATGATTGTACTGACACAATATAATAGTGAAAATTAGTTTAATTATTCTTTTTTAACACAAAATCGTGCATAAAGTACTTGCTTTTTTCAATAGTCGACTTGTAAAATTGATTTAGTCAGCAAATCATGGCACAATATCAAAATGGTGGATCAAATAATTTTTGCTAATTTTTCTAGTTTTTGCAAGTTTTTTTCTAATTTTCCTAGTTTTTATTTGAAATATAAAAAACTATCTAATGTTCTCCGTCCCCTAGCTTTAAATTGCCAATCAATCGATTTGCATTAAATTTTTAGCAATAATTGCGATTTTCCTTGAACAAACAAAACGCGGGAAAAAAAATAACCTTACCGTGGATATTGATAGTCAGCAGTAAAACTGTTCGAATAAAAAAAACTTGTTGAACAAAAAAAAAACACAAAGAGAAGTAAATGATTTGTTAACAAGCACGATTTTTGACCGATTTTACTTGAAAAATGGCACGCAATAAAATTTGGTTGACTCTAGTAGTGTTTGCGGTTCGGTAGATAGCGGCGGAATGAATATGCAAAATTGATGTAAGGCAAAAAAAGAGCAACAGCGACTATAAATTTCGAGTGCATTCAATACCGGATACAGAGGATACAGAAATGTCTCCGTGAATCACGCAAAACTGCACGCACTTTCACGTATAGTTTGAATTTCTAATTTGTTATTATTTTTTTTTTTTTTCGTTCTTTTTTCAGTTTTTCTCAGTGATTTTCATTTTTCATTCAAATTATCGTTCTTTTTTTCCACCAACGATCTAATTAGAAAAAAAAAATCAGTAATTACGAAAAATGTCAAATTTATAGCAATCCAATACCATTTGACACTCGACAGTATGAATAGACAAATGTTTAAATGTAATGTTTTGGTCTCATCAACCAAAAGACGGTCGTTGTCGCTCGTGAAAAAATATGTAAAAAAAACGATGAAAAATTGTAACAAAAATTCTTATGCATTTATCGATGTACGTATAATTAATTAAATACACAAAGAATTTTGGAATATAAACAAATTAAATTGGCGGTGGGGTCAAATAGAACGCAAGAAACCGGTTGCATCGTAGAATTTCATGATATTATTGTGTTGTGTGTGAATGTAACATTTGTCTATTTGAGAACATAAACATCTGTGCTGACTGAATAACAAAACCGAGTCTGATACAACACGTCACACAAAAACGAACTTGAATGGTGTTACCAGATAGCGATTGTCTATTGTCACATTTGCACAAACAAATTGAAAAAAAAAACTACACATCCTACACAACACACAATGGGAACGTCAAACAGAATGTGTTAGTCGCTTGAAATATGATGATGTATTTAGTTCTGTGAGTGGTGTAAATATATACGCATAAAAATGAGTATTTAAAATGACGAAAGATAAGCCAAAGCTATCACAAATGTTTTTATTTCATCGAAATTGGTTTTTGACTATTTTTTTTTTGTACATCATTAATTAGAAGAAACATAGTCGTCGTGTGTCAAAACATTTTTTCTAACGTGAAAGTGAACAAAAAAATAATATGACGCAAATAGTGCGATCAATGAAACAAAACACAAAGCAACAATTATATCGAGTGAACGCTTTTTCTTAATGTGCGATTGCCAATAAATAAAAAAAACGAATTTTTTTTGGTGCAAACCAAACATAACGATGAACATAACAAAATGCATATTTCTTACAATTTTGATGTGCGCCTATTATCTGGCACAAATCAAATGCGATGTGACCGAGATACCAGAACAAGTGAGAATTTTAACACATTTCAATGCCAATTATACCATTTAGATCCATATTTAGAATGTGACCAATTTATTATGTACGTGCATTGATTTATTCGAAAATAGGATTGTACCGATCTTGCCAAAGACGTGCCGTTGCTGGTTTTCTCAACATTAGGGGGCGGATTAACTGCTGTCGATCCAATTACTAGCGAAATTCGATGGAATATTGAAGATGGTTTGTTTTTTATTGGACATTTTATTGATTTTTTATTTGATTCGTATTTTATTGAGAGTGTTTTGTGCCCCAAAATTTAAGGTTACATCTTTTGTGTCACGCATTTTTTTTATGACAAGAGACATGTGTTTTCGGTAGATCTTTTTCTTTGAACCATAAGTGATACTACTTTTTTCGCGCTGAATCACTACCGTCCATATCGCAGTCTATTTGATCCAAAAATACATATTTATTTACCGTACTTTGATTGATGAATTATTGAGAATTTCGGAAAATTTCATCCGATAAAAATGTCAATTTTTCCTCAAATAAAAAACTATTGAAAAACCAGAAAAAAGATGTTGCACAAAAATGTTCCAAATTTTGATATTTTCAATGAATAAATTTACAAATGAAGTAGAATTAAAAAACAGTTGTGTTTATTACTGTCTATTTAAACATTAAAGATCCGGCGATAAGAGTACCGACCCATTCCGAATCAACGGTATCACCGTATTTACCCGATCCACGTGATGGAAGTCTTTATCAGCTCGGTGATATGGGTAGCTTGAAAAAGCTACCATACACAATACCGCAATTAGTTGCAAGTGCACCATGCCGTTCGAGTGATGGCATTTTATATTCGGGTAAAAACTAGGAGCAATTCACTTAAAAATTGCCTTTCTATTATTTAATAATTGTTATTGATTCTTTGTCGATTATTTTAAATTAATTCTATTCATTTCTTTTGTGATTCTCCTCTTAGGTAAAAAGAAAGACACATGGTTTTTAATCGATCCAAAAACGGGCAAACGAGAAAAGGTGGTCGGATTTGGTGCGGATAGTAAAGATTCGATTGGGTGGGCTACGTCACGAGCCGTTTATTTGGGACGAACACAATATACCGTTTTAATGTATGACAGTCGTACCAAAGACAAAAATGCCAAACCCTGGAATGTCACATTTTTCGATTATTCATCGCACTCAATGGCACCAGAAGTTTCGAATGAATATGGTGAGCTCTTATTGTTTCTATTAGTTTATCGCAAGTTTTTCTTTTGGAATTTTCTAAATGTGTGTTGTCTTTATAGAGTTTCTCCATTTTTCGGGAAGCAGCAGTGGATTGACGGTGACATTGGATAGAGAATCCGGTACGTTTTTGTGGCAAAAAGACTTTTCCAGTCCGGTCGTGGCTGTTTTTCTTCTCGGGCCAGATGGTTTATTGAGCGTGCCGTTTTCAACTGTTTCGGATGGCGCCCTAAAGAGTATCATCGAATATGCCAGAGATGGACAACAAAATAGCATCAAGTTGTTGTGAGTTTGCGAGTTTTTAAGATAAAATATTGTGTCTTTGAATTAGATATCTCCGAGAGATTTCTTTATTTAAATTATTCATGGCAAGTATGTCAATTGAGCTACCGAATTGGGGTCTCTTTCTTTGAATTAGAAAAATAATTTTTTTCGACACAATTTTTAACATTTTTGGCATAATTCCAAATTTCTATGAGTTTGGTTTGCACATTTTTTTTCTCTTATCGTTAGCGAATCGCAAGTGCGTCGGTATTGAATGTCAACAACAACGAACATGTGTTCGGTCTTTTCTCTCTCTCTATTTTTCCACCGTTTATTTTACCTCTAAATTTTATCTGCTCGTTGGCATAATGTATTTAAACAGATGTGCATATTATTTCTGGATATTTATACCTTCTATGGCACGGTGTTAGCTTCCATCATGCAAATCAATACCGCGTGCAATTAGTTAGTCGGTGACATACGCATAAACGCGAACAATTTTCAAATAATCCTCTCCGAGGGAACTTCGACTATGTTATTGGCCAGGCGCAAATATTATATTTTATTTCACATACAAATCCAGTTGTTGTTAACATTTTTGCATTGGTATTTACGTTGTGTTGAATCATCATTGTTGAATAAATGTTGTTGTTTTTTCAATTGTAGCGAAAGTTTGTATGTCGGTGAGCACGTACACGGTCTGTACGCGTTGCCCACGTTAATCGATGAGAATACAAAAACAATATCAAGTGAACCGATGATGAAGCTTCTAGACGGTCCAACGGCAAATGACAATCCCAATTTGGTCTACCTAAACACATTGATGGAGACGACGAATGATAAAAATAAAAATGTCGTCGTACTGGGCCATTATCAGATGCCAAAAACAAAGGAAGAATTTAAATTGAGCATTGCACCCCCAAAAACGGCGAGCATAGACAATGCCAATGTTCATGAATTAATTGCAACGAATATGAAAAACGAAAATAAAGCATTTGAAGTGAATATTAATCGAAAAGGAAGTATTGGTAGCATCATTCCACCGCCAAAAGAATCAATTCAATCAAATCCAACTGTTCCCGGGCTTGAGTTGCAATCACCGAAAGAATTTATATCGAACGTTTATCGAAAATCACAAGGTAATTTAATATTTGTCTTTGATTGAAGAAAGATTTTTATTTATTTTATTTCCATTTTCGTCACTTTAGCCTGGCTAAACGACCAAGAGAGCAAAATCTTAAAATTACTCTTAATCATATTGTTTGGATTGGTGATTGCGATGTTTTGGTACATGAAATTTGTCATGCATGAAATACGATCACAGAGTCAAAGTGGATCGCAGACATCGGTGTCGGGGGGCAAGAAAAATGGTGTCTATGATGAACTCATCGATTTAGGTGATGGCGTTAGCCAAGTTGGGAAAATAACTTTCAATTCATTGGAGGTGCTGGGCAAAGGATGTGAAGGAACTTTTGTATTTAAGGGAAGATTTGAAGAAAGAAATGTTGCTGTTAAACGATTACTGCCCGAATGTTTTACACTGGCCGATCGAGAAGTGACCTTACTCAGAGAGTCTGATGCTCATGAAAATGTGGTGCGATATTTTTGCACCGAACGTGATCGACAATTTAGATATATTGCTGTTGAACTGTGCTCAGCAACTGTTCAAGACTTTACAGAGGGCAAAGTGTCGAGTGAAATCAAAAATAGCATAACCATGATTGATGTACTTCAGCAAGCAACAAACGGAGTATTGCATCTTCATAGCTTGAAAATTGGTGAGCTTGAAAATTAACGATGCAATATTGGAAAATTGAAGAAAAAATTAAAACACATCTTCTTTTTCTCCCACAGTTCACCGCGACATCAAACCACAGAATATCTTGCTATCATTTCCAGATGCCAATCGAAAAATTCGAGTGATGATTTCTGACTTTGGCTTATGCAAGAAGCTAAATTTAGGGAAAAATAGCTTTTCACGACGATCCGGCATCACTGGCACCGAAGGATGGATCGCACCAGAAATGCTTAAGGGACAACGCACGGTATGGAAATTCTGCCAATAAAATTCCCTAAATGCTCTGAGTTTCTCCTAATTAAAAAAAAAATAAAATGTCTTACATCCGTAAGATGAACTTTTCCGCACTGTGATCCACACAAGCGGGGTTGGCGTATATGAAATTGGGAACTTTTTTATGCGAACGCAGCTGATCAGCGCCACCTCACATTAGTTCGAATAAGATCGAAAAACTGAATTAATTCTGTAGCATTGAAATGAAAAAGAGAAAAAACAACTACAATAGCACGGCCACACAGAGCTGTACATCTATGCGTGCTGTTGCATACATACACATATACGCTTTCTTCATTCTTTCATTCCATTGTTATACGTATCTCACTGGTCAACAGATCTATGTAGCCATGTTACTGTTGTTTTTTTTTTTTTTCTCTTTTTCGATTCAATTCATTGTAACTAAATTGAGTTCAACTATGGAATACAAGATGGCACAGATGAGGGGAATTCGCATTTTGTCTTTTCATAGGCTAGCCGGTTGGATCCACAACATGTATTTATTAAAAATCCTTTGCTCAAAGAATTTACGAGAAAACTGAATCTGACATTAGTTTTACGCAATGTCGGAATATGATGGCGTTTTATTTTCAACCAAAAGTATGTTTTAGCGTAGATGGCGCTGATTTAAATGGACATTTGTATGTATAGACGGTGGCGCCGCTCTCCTCAATTAAACACTGACATGGTGAACTACAGCGTTTCCAATCGTTGGTTTTACGATAAAAATGGGAATATTTGTATCGCAGCCATGCCTATATGATATCGTAATCATGTGAAAATTTGCAGAGGTTATTTTTTTCACAAAAAGTTAACATTCTGAAAATTTGAAGAAATTTCAATACATATTAAGGGTACTTCCCATACAAAGTTTCGTTTTTGAGCGAAAAATTCAAAATTTTGTTAGGGAGATACCTCTAATATGCGTTGAAATGTCTTCAAACTCTCGGAATGGTATTTTTTTGTGATAAAAATAACCTGTGCAAAGTTTCAGCTCATTACGATATCATACAGGCATGGCTTTCATACAAAAATCCAAAATTTTTGACATTTTTGTATGAAAAGTGTGTCGAAAGTTATTTGTATCGCAAAAATAACGTCATATTCGGTTTTCTCGTACCCAAAAACCCCCCAATACACATTTTTGAGTGTTTAAGTATACATTAAATATCACTTTTGGAAGAAAAATTGAATTTTTCCCATGGATGGCCATGGGCATCACACCAGACATGACACGGCACTCTTTCAACCAAAGTCGCTCAAAATCTAATGGTTTCTATTCCTCGGCACCCCCAATCATCCTGTGAAGTCAGATTTTGAATTACTTTTCTTGTTTGAAAGTTATCGTGTTAACAAATTTTTGCGTACAGGGTACCACGCACATACATTCGGACATCGAAAAAACGCTAGATTCGTGTTCCCTGGCTCCTAAAACACCCAGAAAACATGTTTTTTGAGGGTGTTAATTTTTCGACCGATTCCAATACTTTACCTTACACACAAGGTGTGTGCGGAAAAGTAA
>NW_022197945.1:0-3297 GCF_009176525.2 Contarinia nasturtii | reverse complement strand
TTGTCGGTCTTGTGAAAGCAAATCTATTGAAAGGTAAGATTTTTTTTCTCGGTTTTTTTTTCGCTCTCTATGCAAAAATAATGACATTTTTACGACGATTTGTTCTTTGGTGGGGTTTTTAGACGTATATTTCACTTTTTATATTAAAAGAGATACATTCGCCAATTATTATAAATCACAGCATTTTGATTCGAACGCCGGATTTTGATTTGGGTTTCGATAAAAGGTGCCTTTTAGATTCGATTTCAATACTCAAAATGAGAAATATGCAGAAAAAGGTGCATGATCGTTTGGTTCGAAAAAATGGTACCAAACTACCTCTCGCACACTAGGTGGACGGAAAAGTGAAAAAAAAAAAATCGGAACCAAAGGAACCATTGGGAACAAAAAAAACGATTTGGTACCACACACGAAACTGATTTGATTACGACTCACTTCAAAACATTGGATGATAATTTTTATCATCGTTTCTTCATTTTGCCTTCGTTCAAGCATTTCTTCATATTTACTCTGTTTTCTTCGTATTTCATAAAGTTTCCATTCCGTTCCTTTTTTGATTCGTCGATTTTGCGTTTTTTTTTTTCATTTCGATACAGTTTGTTGATTTCATTCGTGTCATTTTAATCATATTTCGTTTGGCTTGACTTCGTTTTCGATCTTATTTTAGATGTATCTTGTATATTCTTTTTTCCAATACATTTCGCATTGGAATTGACCTTTTTTAGATGAACGTCATGAATTCACATTCATAATTGGTTGAAAACAAACCTCAGCTCATTGAGGTTTTTCATTACGATTCATTAAGTTCAGGTGTTGAAACCGCGTTGTTAGGCTCTAATTTTTGCCGATGCTTTTGAATCGATTTAGTGCAAAGCACATATAGATGAGAATGAAAATGAATTATGGAATCTCTCCTGCTCTTACTTACGAAAACTTCAACAAGCCAGAGCATGAGGTGAGATTCTTATAGTCATTTTCAGTCCCACATATGATCGCACGTCTTTTCATTCAATCGACATCGTTTGAATTCAAACAAAACCTAAATGTCATTTCGATTTAATTTGTGTGCCGTTTGATTTATAGCTTATTTTTTTCAAAATTTATCTTTGTTGGTTTTGAGTTGCGATTAAAACTAATTTCTCAATTGAAAGATAAATATCATTACACTTGACCCCGTTCACAAGCGCGCGCGCGCTTGCTTTTCATCTGTTGATCGCATTTAATGATCGCATTGTACAATGGTGATTTTCGTTTGAAAAATTAATTTTAATCATGATTTTGTCAAGCGGTTGCGTGTGTGTGTGTGCAAAAAATCAACAACATCATGAGTATGAGAAAATCGCACCGAGCAGTGCGATATAATACCAAATGTGATAATCATCGTATTTCATGAGTCGTTCATCAGAGAAGCTGTAAATGCGATAATCGCCGTGAGCTTCGGTATTAAATGGATTGCACAATTGAATTTCAGCATCTAAATCTCGGTTTAATCAATTTGATCAAAGCAATCGTTTCAATTTCAAACAGACTTTGCCCAGCCAAAAATGATTTCAATTTAAAGACGTTGCTATGATGTTCAATGATAACGAAATGGAAACGAATTGCAAATAAACGATCGTTTTGTAAATTGTTTGCTTGAAGGAACATCAAATGTGCGAACGACACTGAAAGTCAATGGATTTTCGCGTTTCGAGTCAATCACAACTCTTAAATTATTAACTAATAATTGATAGCAACTCTTTCTCAATTTCCTACAAATGCAATGGACTTTGACGAATCGTTCGTATGCAAAAACAAAATCGACTTTTTTCAGGTCAACATTTGAAATTTATGCGATACGAACAATGCAACCGGAATTTGCGGACGGATAGAATTGGATGCACATTGAAGTGAAGCCAAAAGACTGATTGGTACGGTGTGCACAGTGTCGAGGAGAAATGTTGATTTTCTCTTGAGGTTTTGCATTTTTGGGACGGAAATCAATGCCCTGAAACATCGACATCGGGTGCATTCACTCGAGAGAATAACTTGAAGCAACACAAATACATGTATCGCAAAATGCGATTTCTATCCGTCGTTATTCGGCCCATCGTCTCTCTCTTGATAATAAATACGTACATATGCATGCATTGTTTGCCGTTTACAACAATATAGACTGACCTCAATCCAAATAAAATAACAATAGAAAGGCAAAATATCAAATTCCAAATGCAAAACGCAAAAATAACGGCGAACAACAACAACAAAAATAAAAAATATATTTTGTTTTTGCGCATAAAGGCAATTCGTTATAAAATGATAGAATATGTTTGCATATGTATGCATGCAATGATTTTGGTGCGGTCACTTGGCCTCGTGAACCGAACGCCAAGCTCGCACATCCATTTCTTTTCGCAAAACTTACCAAAAGAATGCCAAACCAAACCATATAAATTAAAACACATTCGACGAATCAATTAATTAAATTCATAATAATATAAATCGAAGTGTCGGACCAAATGTGCGTTGTTATCACACAATAGGCAAAAAATCGAAATTGTACAAAAATTTTAAAACCGAAATTGTAAACAATGCGTTCGCTGAGTCGCTATTTTGATTAACTGTGTGTGAGTGTCCGTGTGCGACCGTTTGAGTCATTGAGCTTTGGCTAAAAATTCAATTAATGAATCGGTTCAATTAAACGATTTTTTTCGGCCCCATAGGCTGAACACACACACATATATACCGAATTAGTCAAAACTTTTTTTGTACTGGCTCATTACTTATTATTATTGTTGCAACGAACAATTGTTTTAAATATTTCATTTGATTTACGCTCCATAAAAAAAACGCACAACGCTCCATGAATTTTCAAACGGTGTGGCGGAATACCGCATCGCACCATTCCATTTATTTCACAGAGTCGAGTTGCATTCAGTCCGATCGGACGGTTTCGCTTTGTGCCAATAATTTAGCCAAACATCGCACAAAAATTCTTTAACATTATTCATGCATGCAGCCACTTTTCGACTTTCGGTCGCTAATTCGTCTACCATTGGCGAAGTGTTGCGTTTTTTGTGGTTTCTTCGCTTGCATTGACTTCGAATACGGCGATGAAACCAACAACGAAACCACAATCCATTCAACACATGCAACCAAAGCAACAAGTTGAAAGCATACACTTTGCTTTCTTTCGACGGTTCAAACATTTATTAAAACGAGTTTATAAAAGGCACAGCAATTTGCACAGTTATTGTGAATTTCACTCAAGCCGCTATAGCGAAATAAATATATTTTGAATCGACTTTTTTCTTCTAT
>NW_022197944.1:0-2937 GCF_009176525.2 Contarinia nasturtii | reverse complement strand
TTTCATTTTCATCACTTTTATTCGCATCACCCACTTCAAGCTCAAATTTCAATTCAAAAAGAGACTGAATTCATTTTTGTGTGACGAACAAATGTTTTTCAACAAATTAAAAAGAAGTACTATGAACCAACAGTTTGAGCACATATTCATCTCATTTGTGTCTCTGTCGGTATCTTCGGCACCATTAAAAATCTCCATTGCATTGCGATGAGTGCAAACAACCACATAAATATTTTAACGGTCAAAAACCTGTAGCACCTCTGATAAGCTGTTGAAATTGTTTTGCTTTCGTTTCATTTTTGCATTTTATTCTGAAATGAAGATGCAATGAATTAGTCTATATTAATAGCGTCTCAAAATTCCTGTTTTTTTTTTGGCAAAAAAAACTATCATTTCGGAATTGATTCAAGGAAGCGACAAAAACGACAGCGACAAATAAATGTTAATATTTACTGAATTTAGAGTGGCAAAAAATCAATATAAAATGAATTCGAATTGATTGCAGCGTGGAGTCCAACCGTAAAATTCATATCGGCTATATAAAATATGGTTTGAAATACAATTGTTGTTTTACAAGGTACTCGAAAATTTTACAAGAGATGGAAAGAGAAAATCGTGTCGACTAATTAAATTCCTTGAAATAAGGCGCCCCCGTCTGATTGGATACGCGCTCGAATTTTTTCCTGGTTTTTTCGGCTCGAGTGTTATTTTTTAATACGTCTTCTTTCGATGATATACATAAATTGAAGTCTTTACCGACGATCAACAGAAAAACTATCAATGTGTTCTGTCGATCGAAATGCTGTTTTGCAATAACCGTCGTGCGTCATAAAAGCACTTATTTTACAGCGTCTGCATAAACGTTGTACTTTCGCCAGCAACGAAGTCAACGACGATGATGATGCTGATGAAGAGAGAGCAAGACAGAGAAAAATGGTCAATACGTGTGCTAGATCCATTTCATCGATATAAATGATGTGGTTTCGCGATCAAAAGATGATATCAAATCGGTCGAGACGTTTGCGTTCACAAATGGTCTTTCATTCGGAGAGGAAACATTGATAAAGTGCTAAATCACACAGGTGGAGGAGGTTTTTTATGATACACGCACCGAACGAATTAAAAACCGTTATAAAAAACACAAAAAATGGCAATTTATATAAATATCGTCGATGATAAAATTGCGATGTGGTGTTTTTGCACATGCATTTGTGCACGAGTGAATGCAATCAAATGGTCAATTATAATGCTGGCGCCGTCTCATAAAATGAGAAATAAAATTGAAAATTTTCGCATCGAAAATTTAATGTAGCCTATATATAACGATTAACAGCAACTGCTCTAGCAGTGGGTGTGTGTGTGTGTACATGTACTATGCCAGGCAGAGGATCATGTTACATTAATTGGTTTGGTTTTTAGTTTTATTGCGCACCGTATATTTTTATTTGCGAGGTGGTTTTTCAATTATAAAACATTAACACTATGCACAATGTATAAACAAGATTAAATCAAGGTTTCTTTGTAACTACTGAATTAAAATAGATATGTTACAATGTTTTTCATCATGATGTGATATCAATTTCAAACTCTTGTGATACACAATTGTGCGCCTTTAGAAGAATGACGTCGATATTGTCGTAACATGTAAACAAATTTACGCTTATTCTGAAGACAAAAAACAATACAAAATATGCAATGCTTTGAAATGCGGGCAGACAGGAAATACACTTGTGTATAATGCACAGTGTCTAAATCCATCTCTCTCTCTCTGCCTCTTTGCCGCTCCTTTACTTCGGGTATATTGAAAATTTCATTTTGAAATGCCGTTGTCATATTTGACATAAAGTTTATTATGGCCAAAGACATATTTCATGGAACGCTTTAATATTTGTCGTTATATAGATGTATATGTGTGATAAAAGAGAATAATTTCGTTCCCAAATATGAAATTGCAAGTCGCTGCATGACTCCTTGAAAAGAATCAAAATACATTTTGCAACGATAAAAAAAATCACTGTTATATCGTATACATTTTATAATGTCATATTCGATGTGCGCACGGATCATTTTTTCCACTCCTTGCATTGAAATTTAATATATGGTTGAATTACAAGTGAGAGAAGGAGAGATTTTATCTAAACAAAAAAATAACAACATGAAATGCTAACAAAAACAATAACAACAGCCGCAGTAAAAAAAGGCACACGCTTCACGAACGACTTGAAATGGTTTGCGAAAAATTTATAACAGACACGATTGCATCGATTAAATGACCTTAACATAAATTAAATGATAGTACCCACAAATATCATAATTCATTAAAAAAAATGAAACAAAAAATAGTTCATCATTTGTCTAGTGCACGACTTTGATATTCTCTGAAAGAATAGCTTTGTCTGGCTGCTTTTTTTGCTCGTATTTCATCGCTGTTCTTTTTTTGATAAATTTGCAATTTCCGATCGAGTTGGAAATTTGTTATCGTTAGCGTTTCAAATGACGCATTGTAAAAAGAAACAAAGACAAGAAAAGCAAAAAACAGTGTGTCCTTATTCTATCAAATGAACTCATTTCTAAGCGCACACTGTTTTTAACCATATCGCTTTGCTACTGTTGACAGATTGATGTGAGAAAAGATTTTGGTTTTTCGTGCTTGTTTGTTTGATGATGATTTTTTGTTTGTTTGTTTGGCGTTGCTCATTTCACCGCATTGTAATGGATTCCATCATTAATCACATATATGCAATGTAAAGGATGGATATTCAAATTCCGGTCGATTTCAAAACTCAAAAAATCATTCATCGTACTAAAATGTTCAATAATTATTATAAATATTGTTCTGTAACTTGATTTACCATAAAGAATCTTCTATGCAAATTAAATTTGGCTCGTAGCCACATAACGTATGTTTTCATTTCATATTCGCCGAATGGAAAGTCA
>NW_022197943.1:0-2999 GCF_009176525.2 Contarinia nasturtii | reverse complement strand
TCACTTGGACATCTGAGGTCAGTTAACGTTATCGAAAATCTGATTGTTTCCAAAAATATATTTTTTAGGTCAAAATGTCATGTTGGTCAAAAATACACTGAAAACGGCCAACTTCAGAAATTCATTCAGCAGCACTTTTCCACATCAAATGTTGCAAGCATTTTTTTTTGTTTGTTGGAGCACAAAAACCAAAGCACAAAAATCAGAGCATATGAACTCAGTTTGATAGCGAAGTCCAAAGGTTTTTCAGTCCAAAGTGTGATTTTGCTCCAACATATACGGAAAATGGCAAAGACAATTACATTTTCAAGCATTTCAAATCAGCATTTTTCTACATCAAATGTTGGAAATAAATTATCGGCTTTTGTTCATTGTTTCCAAACTGTGGGGTAGACAATATCATTACTACCACGAATCATTTCCAATCTTTTCTAATCAAATCTATCTCAATGAATTGCCCAATTTTACCGATCTTCACCAATCTCAAACAATTTTTATCAATTCAAAAACAAATCTTTTCCAGTCACAAATCTTGTGTCTACCTAGGGGTCCAAATCATAAAATTCAGAGCAGAAACACCCAGAGATGTCTTCAAATGATAATATCAATTATTTCTATAATTTTATCTATTCAATGCGAAATAAAAGTTTCCAATATCTTTTCAATAAAAAAACAGTACAATGAAATAGAAAAATATCTCTGCAAATATTGATGTGCCAAGTAAAAAAATATGTTGTTTTAATGTGATTAAAGGATCAAATTCGCTGATTCCAAAATTTTTCAGTTGTAATATTTTGAATGAAGATTTAACATTTTTTGCAATGAAAAACATTTAAAATACTACTTACGAGCGTTGCGGCTTATACTGATACTGTAATCTGTCCAATGAAAATGTACAAAACCGTGTGGGAAATGATGATGCCTAAAGAATGATTAGGACTCAACGAATTGTCCGTCAATTTTGCGAAAATGCTTTTTGTTTTTCAAATACCATGAAAATTTCGCCAATCAATAGAAGGAGATATAGATGGTAAAAAAAGCATTTTTTCGAACTGTGAACAATGTAAATGGATGCGAAAAAAAGTGTGAATAAATGTCGCAGTCCTATCTAAGCATAAAGTTATATATGTGGAAAAATGCGTGTTTAATATACTGTTTACATGGGAAAGAAGTTAAAACCCGGAAAAAAGAACAAAAAAAAAAACCATACACAGCAACATATTATCCTTCATCCGAGTGCGATTTTGTCTCATGAATTCTGTTTCCCTATCCGCAACGAGACGGAGTAGGATTTTTGGATTGTTTGCTCTTTCCTTCCATTCATACAATTTTATTGCGACTTGGAATTATTCGGTATACATTCATACGCGAACCAAAATATACGAATATCTGTATGTATGTGTTTTAAATTCGAAATTGTTTTTTTTTTCGTTCGGTGATACTTGCAGCGCGTATGGTTCTCAACGATCATCATTACATGAGATAATGTGTGACGCGTAAGCCATTGTAGCATAGGTAAAAAGACATGTAATACCATTGGAAAAAGCGCACACGCACACAAAATGAAGAAAAAAACCCGCACATAAAACAGACGAAAAATTTTAATGCACTACATAAACATTTTGTATGCACCTCGACACCGAAATTCTATCCGAAAAATATAGTAACAACAACGAAATGGATTTGAGTTTTTTAAAGAATTGGAGACTGTCGTGTTTTTTTCCGTCTCCCGTTTCAGCGATGCGTTCAAAGAGCTCATCTTTTCTCATTGCCATACAGTGTCTTCTTGCCACAATTTTATATTTTACCGTCATGCATTTCGTTTGTTTGCGCTTTTGCTCACGATTTCTTTCGGTTTTATGTACGCGTAAATCTCCGAACAAAAAATTTCATTGAGTGCAAAAACACGCTATATATGGTCTACCGTGTGTTCGACTCTTTTTTTTCTCTGCAATTTTGTTGGTTTCCTTTTTTTATGTGTATTTTAGTCGTGAATTTTAAGTTCAGTGTTTTTTAAAATATGAGATTTTATGATTGAATTCACAAGTTTACCGTCTTGGTCTTTGTCTTTGATCACAAAATTTATGTATGTGAGTTAAAGAAAAATCATAAAGACATAGGCGGTTAAGAGCGAAAAATTGCAAAAGTAAACACCTTTGGTCAAAATTATTTCTGCGTTTTCACCCATCAAATCATAATAACTTTAACGACATCAAAGAATATTTATGGCAGACACACTGCTTATGGTTATGTTGAACTTTGATAAATATTTTTTTTTTGTTCACCCATTGAACAAGTATGAAAAAGTGAGTTGTCGGTAATTACAAATTTGTTTGCCAAATTGATTTTTCTTACACAAAAATCGAAAGCAAAAAAATGGTTTGTCTGAGATTTTGCTTCAACTTGGTCAATGAAATTGTCGCTTTGTGTCAAATGTTTCTAAAACGTAATAGAAAAATCCAAACATCTTTCTCTCATTCATTCATCGGCTCGATTCAAATATGTGATATTGATGAAATGTTGACAATTTAGATTGGATGTACGCACGAAATCGAACTAATAAAATGAAATGATAGATTTGGTCGGTTGTTGCAAAGCTTTGCGCTAGTGCCGCTCAATGTTTACATAACATTACATTTTTCGTTGTCGACTACTTTGTACTTTCAATTTAAATGTGAACGAAAAGGACAAAGAGATAGAAAATGGAGGAAGGGAGCCAAAAGCGAATGTATACGTGCGTGGCACACAAGAACTTCTCTATTTAATTCTCTTTCTTTAGGCATAATTTTTTGTGCTTTTCATCCATTTTCACACACTCACACATATATATATATACTCGGTGTGGTTCTTCTTATGTCGACTATCTTTGGCACTCTCTTCTTCTCTCTCTTCAATATGCATTGTGAAATCGCATTTGGTTCTATTTGTTTTAAGTGTGCAGGCATACAATTTTACGCTTTATTTCGTTTTTCTTCTTAATTTTGTTGTATGCCGCCACC
>NW_022197942.1:0-5047 GCF_009176525.2 Contarinia nasturtii | reverse complement strand
TGTTGGCTGATTTTGTTTTAAGTTTTCAACGAATTCAAAACGTGAATTGAGTGGAAAATTCTTTAAGCATTTCCAAGTGATGACAAAATCCAAATTTGAATAAAGTATATTCAATTTTCACATCATTAAGGATAAAATGGAAACTCAAGACAAACGATTTTGAAATGTTGTGCGCTTATCCAAGACCGAGTCCATTTAAAATGAAGTCCATTTGCGGAAAGTTTTCTAAGATGAAATTGAGCAAACATTTTCACTAAATCACCGAAAATTCAAAGAAAACTATCGGACTGAAATAATGCGGCAATAATGATATGCATTAAGCAATTTAACAAATGTTTTTATTCTCCTTTCTAGCGCAAGCATTTAGAAACTAGTTAATTTTCTATTATTTCTCTCCTTTTCAACCAACCCTCAACACCACCACCCCAAATCCTTTTGAATATCGTTCACCCACTAAAAATGTCAGAGTTCCATTATTGTCGGGATTTTAGACTGCATGAGAATGCGCTATTGAATTATGAGCGAGAACACGAATATCCACTAATGATGATAAATTGCTTGAAAACTTCATCTCTTAAACAATTTTATGTAAACTCATCTCAGAAGCCGCATTTCGCCGCAATACACATACGCACCAAACTAATATATTTATTCTTCTTATAAACATGTTTGTGATTTTAGTTAGTTTCGACATTATACACATTTACATTTTTAAAGGATCCACATGACATGGACAAAAACCTCATTTGGCGAGTTGCTTGCGTCATGTGTGTGTGCGTTTTTGAATTTGAGCACGACTTCAATGTATGCTGCTGCATAAAATGTCAAACTGTCAAAGAGAGCATGGCACAGTTTCGGGTCAAATGTCTAAAAAGCCATTTATTATAACATTTATTTAATATCAAAGTGCGCATTCAAGTCCTCACCGATTTGAATAAGAAAGTTTTCACAAATTGTGAAACGATCCAAATTCCACATATTTTCTATCTTCATTCAATTAAACAAAGCACTTAACATGTATAAAATATGCATTTATAAAGTGATAAATAAATGTTCACATCTAAGATTAAATTTTATTTTTAATTTTTTTTCTTCTAACATGAACACATATCGGTGAACTGTTTTAAATTTTCATGTAGTTTGCATTTTCGAATACCACAATGCCATAATTAACAAAAAACATTAAATCTTCCATTTTTATACGAATGCATGCAATCGGAGTATGAACAATGGATGAAGCTAGACAAAATTGTTTCTTTGAATTGTTTATAGTTGATGCTCATCTAGGTTTATTATTATTAAAGAATTCGTTCTCTTCAAACCCGTTGAGAAAATTAAATAAAATTGCGTCCATTTCAATTGCCATTTGGTAACATGTAATTTTGTAGTCTGGAGGTGTCACAATGCGATATTTTCACTCGAATGACTCTCGGTTTGACCAAAAGACAAATGGAATGAAATTTTCATAACATTGCCATAAAGCCCCACACCGCAAACAAAATGAGACAAAAAAGTGGCAAAAAACTACAAGTATTTTATTCGTAAAAGATGTGTGCGTATTTTTCTGGCTGAAATTGTGTAAAAGAAAAAAAATGCACTCACTTTGTCTCCATTTTGTGTGTGTGTGTATTTTATTCGTGATTAAGATAGAAAGAAGTATGGTTATAGTGGGTTTTCATTTTACCATTTTCACTTTATATGACTCCATTTTCAAGTTTGTACTACAAACCATATAATATGAAAGAGGTTTTTGTGTGTTTTTTGGTCTTATTCCTTTGACTCGTTGGCAATCTGACTGTGATGTTTAGTTTTGTGTCACCGGTGTGTGTTGTGTTGAAAATGGGCTTTTGCGTCATTCGTTCCGAGTACACGGTACGTGTGTAAATATTATGGACTTATGGTGTAAAAATGTATTTTAAAAGGTTTCATGTCGTATTCCATCTAAACCTCTATTTGTATATAGAACAACACCCAAGGGGCCGTTTATGCGTTTGCATAGTGATGAAAGAGAGTGGAAAAAAGAGCATCATCAGTGTTTGGTGCGTGTATAACAACAGATATATCGTCTGTGTGATCGGCGGTTTGTATTTCTTTTAATATTTTATGCGATATTTTATTAGGGCACAATTCGTTCTTCGTCTTTTTTTTGTTCTTTCTATTCACAGAGTTTGTCAAACGGTTGATCGGTTGCAAACCTTCGCATTTGAATGAGCCACTCTGGGTTTTTATTTGATTCACCATCATAATATGTTATAAAGACATTCTGTTGTAAAAAAAAAAGTCCAACGAAACACATTTTGACTTGACCCAAAGCACAGTCGATGACAAGACACGAATGGAAAGTGAGAGAGCTCGATGACGAGAGAGAAAAAATGCGTGCGAAACAATGAATGCAAGAAAGAGAAATTGAAGAAAGAGATGGAAAGTGAAAAATAGAGACCATAAGAGTTGAGAAAAATTACGCTTTATGGCCGGCATTTATCCCATTTTTATCTTTATTTAGCAGCCGGTAGTGCTTTGTTCTAATGGTTATATGGCAATTGTAATTGTGTGTGATAGAATGAATCGAAAAAATGCGACGAAATTCGTTCGCAACAACGCACAAAATACACGATATACTATACTCAAATCGCATCCATAATTTTGCGCTCTTTTGTTTCTTCTCTGTTCAGGTCATAACTTCTTGGTTTCTCTCAGTTTCTCTCTGGTGTACGCTTTACAGCACAGTAATTCTTTTTCACAGCGATGGTCGTACCACTACTTATTTCATCATCTTGCTGAGGTGGTGGTGGTGGTTCTTTTTTTCTGCGTTCGTCAATGAAACAAATGGGTTCAGTGTGAGTGCGTTGCCGTGTTTTCTCCCAGATAAATGACTTTATATCTGCACTTTATTTGTTTCGTCTTTTCTCTGTGTTTGCGACAGTCTAAATTGTTGGAATATTTTTTGGGGGCATATACACACATTCCAAAAGCCATTTTAGCCAGATTTGTGGGCAAGAAAAAAGGGTAAGGTACCAGCCAGTTTTTGTTCGCATTAATTGTCGTTATCTAGCAATTTTCACAACAATACAAACGTATTTACAAACTATCAAAAATGTAAACAAAGCCAAAAGTAAAAAGCATGATTCATTCAATTTGATTCAACAACGTAAAAAGTGCGTCATTAATTTACATCGTTTTTTTTACCCGACCCATCCGTCATGCCGAATTGAAAATGATTATGCCATTTGAATTTGTTTATGAGGCCATTGCAAAACGTATTCTCTCTAAATAAAATAACTTACGGCCAATTTATACGCGAGTGTGTGTATGATATGATTTGTTTGTATGCACCATTTTAAGTGTGTATGTGTGTGCGTGTCCCCTAATTCAATAAAAATAAAAACAAGCGACACATAAATATTGTACAGTTAGACGATTTGATTGTTCGGTCTTGAGAGACTATTATGTGTGCTTTTTGCCAAAGCAAGAAAAAAAACATGTTGCATAAAATCCCCCTTCCGTCACGAGAATGTCGTTTTTATTCTTCTTCTGTGCTTGCAATTCATGACCAATTCTATATACCGACGATATGATGTCCAATAAAAAATGCTATGATTACTTGGCACACATGCACAAAACAACACATTATATTATGGAAATAATGATTATTACATTGGCCCGAAACATTCAACATTGACGAGTAAATCAATGGAAATGATTCGAAACGGGCAAATGCCACCATCATCGCCGTCGTCGTCATCATCGTTCATATTTCCTTTCTCGTCGTCGAATTGAACTGTATCGCCCCCATTTTTTTTGTCTCTCTTTGCATTGAGATTTCGAACCGTAAACAGTGTTTTCAGTGTCTGCCGAGAAATCGATTGAATGAAACACATGCCTATCTAAATTGATTATACTATTATATATAGTATGGATGAAAGGGTGTGAGAGCAAGTAAAATTATTCTTATTGTCACTGTAATTGTCTGCTGATATTGTTGTTGTTATTGATATTGTTTACAATGTACATATGTTATTCGTATCGAATATGCCGGATTGGCCTGAACGAATCGATCGATTCGTATAAATGATCGGACATTTTTCCTCATTCGTTTTACTATATACTCTCTCAGGTCGACTCTTTACCATTGTTCGATTCTTCTTCGATTTAAAATCTCCATTAGACTTCCGATGCCGATACCCAACATGCACCGGTCGAAAACAGCCGGACCATCATCGTTCAACCTTCTGTTGCAAAACATTTCTATTGATAGTAATACACGTTCTTTGTTCGAACTCGTGCCTTAAAGCACATAATCCACATCGATAATGTATGGTTAAAAATACTTTTTTTGTATATGTGTTTTTGAGTATATATGGTGGAAGTGATGCTCCAAGACCGATTTACTCACTTGTTCGTACAAGCAGCAAACAAATGCTCTTTCACCCCCTCTGATTGCCATTGGTAATTTTTGATAGACGATGTTAACAACATTAGATATTTGTAACCGAATGTGCTGTGCAACATGGATGTGTGTGTATAATGTATATCAAGAGTCTATGATATGTCTATCAATAGTTTATATGCGCTACGAATCGACCAGATTTTTTTTTATTTTATACAACATATTACACGTAGTCCGACTCTTGTGTCTTTTCTCTTGAATGTATGAAATGACGACACAATATGCTCACATATTCAATCGCACGAACACCAAATTCCCAACATATGTTACACGCATTCAAACTCGCATATTCGGAAGACCATCTCAGCTCAAATCACTGTTCATAAATTTACTACGGTGAGAAAAAAAAAAACGAATTCGATAAACTTTCCGTTCGTGTGTACTATATTTTTTGCCTTTTTTCTTGTTGAATGAAAGTAAAGTCATGGCTTTTTCACTGCTGGTTGCGCTTTCGATTTTCATCCCCCTTGTGCACACATAAGATTTTTGTGTGCCGAATGTTAACCCGTCATGATCGCATTGTTGGCCCATTACATGAAAAATATTCGCATTGCTGTCATTTAAAAACATTTTTTCAAGAAAAGAAAAGAGAGAGAGAGA
>NW_022197941.1:4814-7530 GCF_009176525.2 Contarinia nasturtii | reverse complement strand
TATTTGCGAAGGTTTAAATGTCGACTTAAATGAAATAAATTGTTGGATTCCTATTCTTCAAAAGGATGACTTCAAATATACTAATCGCTTACATTGAAATTGAAATTTTAACGCTCTTTCAACATGACGTTATTAGTGGCAATGTCTTCATACAGTTATAAATCAAAATGTGTTTGATAAATAAACGCTTTATAACAATTTTGTTTAGAGATGAATCAAAAAAATACCGTATGTAAGGTTTTGAAGTTCATTGAAATGCTGTTTTCAAATCATATCGAAGAAAAAAGAATGAACCAAACCTCTTAGATTATTATTTTTGATCGGGTCGTCATGAAATTGTATGGTGGCTCTACCTTCGATGTGCATTTCGGATTTCAATAAAAGACCATTACAAGCAAGTGCAGGTGGATCCATTTTCAATCTTATTTCGTAATGAAATCCAGGTCGAATTAAAATCGGCATCGACAAATAAATGTCGGAACTTTGTACATTTATTTCTCCATAATAAAGTTCGACTTCTTCATTCGAGTGCGAAACTTCAATAATTTTCACTTCGGTTGGTACAACTTCCGTCATCTTAATATATTTTCCGTCATGGAATCGGTAAACACTGTCAAGAATAATTGATCTGAGGAAAAGAGGTTGATTTGCTGAGAATTTCGTTGTTTCTTGTTCACGAAGAAAATATGGTTCAAGTGTAAAGCTCGACGATAGTAATCGACTGTCACCGACTAACCGACTGCACGAAAGCATTTTATACCGTGGGTACGCATGATGTCGTTTTTCCCGTTTTCCATTGAAAATTGTCGCCTGGAATTCTTCATCGCCAATCATTTGGATGACATCTTGGTACTCCTTAACCGAAAATGCTGTGCCATACGATGAAACTAATGCGACAAATTCATCGAATGTCATCGAACCAAATCGAATTTCATACAACAAATTGCCAAAATGATCGGTCACCGCCTTCTTGCTTAAAATCTCTCGTTTGGATATCGCTTTCACCCAAGCCATGCATGCTTCGAACAGTTCCACCTCGGAACATGATAGCCAGTCCAATCGTAAAATGGCAGCCAAAATATTTCGATCGCATGACAAAAACTCATTGGATTTGAACACAGCACTTGCCTTAAGGCCGATGATTGTTTCACATGACTTTTTAAGTTCGTCTTTTTCGTAGAGAATCGCCTATCCGTATCTGGTGCAAACGTTCGATTCATCGAGTGTATTCTTCAGGAATTTAACACACATGGCCACACATTCGTCGACAACGTATTGTTTGCCAAGATTCATGACTGCAGCCACATTTTGTGCTGTCAAAACCACGTCGCCCTTGTAGAAAAACTGCAGAAATTCCTTGAAGGCGGCAACTGGTGTATCGACAATTTTAACTTCGTTTTTCTCTTTCCACGGCCCGTTCAACATTTCCCGGAATGCAGCGCAGCCCTTTTTTAGAAGAAGCTTATGTGCCGGCACTCGTTCGCGTGGTTCATTGTTCGACTCAAATACGAAGTACACGTCGGCCAAATCACGACTTAAATATAACTCCTCTCCAATCGTTGCGAATAATTTGCTGTCGTATTTTGGCGCAATTGGCTTGAAATTGGACATGATGACACTATTTTGGTGGATGTTCATGGGAATTCAATTGTCAGCGGTTGCTGAATTAATGACAAAGGATTTCATTAGAACGAATAACTACGCGCATGATAAATGTTAGGTTTGGAAATAACAGTTAGGTTTGGTAACAATTTCGATAAATCTATCTTCTACGTTGAGTTTCAAATTATTTATATTTATTAACTGTTTCATGGATTCTACACGATTAAAAGCAATGGAATTGTTTCTTAACACTCACCATTCAATCAAATTTGCCTAAAAATCGAGTGTAATTTTTTGAAAATTCGTTGTAAAACGTGGTTCGCCTTGTAATAATCGCTTATGTATGACAACGTCCTTCCACTGTTTGTAGAAAAATGATGTGTGCTTTGATGTTTCCGTGCTGTCATTGCTTGAAGTGAAGTTGGCCACAGTCAATGGCTCCTTGCAAACAAATTTTAAATAAAATTGAATCGTTCATTTTTTTCAATATCAAAAATGAAAATTATCCATCTATTTTTAAGGAGCTACCATGCGAAAACGTAAACTTAATTTGAGACAATTTTTTAGCAAAACTTCCACATTTATGACGATAATTTTACAATTTTTATTCAAATGTATTCAAATTCAAATCGGCAACAATTGTTTCAAAATGATAAATTTAATTAATCTCAAGATTGAATTCATGTTGATCGTGCTCCAACTGATGTCGATACTGCACGCTATTTTCTTTTAAATTTTGTGCGAACCTCGACTTGATACGATTGACAAGCTTCACCATTAAATATCCGCAGCATATAACGATCAATACAAAGAATAGATTTTTTAAATCTCGAAGTTCACTTGAAATATAGTTCATTGAAGTAATTGCTGATTCATGAATCAAATTCTCTCTCCCCAACTGATTGTTATTCATTGATGAATTGAAATGTGGAAAGTTCATATCTACACTCTGTGTTTTGGAGTTAATCGAAGTACCAACAATTTCGGTCGGAGTACTCAAAGCGCCATTTTGATCGTGGTAGCACTCGATTCCATCGATATTGGTTTGATTTGTTGCATAGATAATGAATATCTGCTTTGATGGAGGCTGTCGATGCCATTGTGGTAAGAATGT
>NW_022197941.1:0-4804 GCF_009176525.2 Contarinia nasturtii | reverse complement strand
CAATTCACCGAGATTCGCAAATGCACCACTATCAATGAACTTTATTTCTGTATGGCTTAAGTTGAGGAACTTCAAATTGTGCAATGTCTCGAATGTAACATTTTCAATAGTACCACTTGAATAATACTCGAATTTATTCAGAGACAAATCCAAAATTTCCACCGATTCACCCAATTGTTCAGTAACTACGTCACAGTTTTCAATTCCATTGCCGGAGATATTAAAATATGTGATGTTTTGTGTATGTCCTGTTATTTCCATTGTTCTCTGCCACTTAACTGGAATGCTTGGATAGTTTAAATAGTTTGGTTTCTCATCTAAAATAATTCGATCAAAATCGATTTTATCACTGTCGAACGCGATTTGAAGGGTCCCATTTTGGTGCATACAATTTGCATCAATTTCTTTAACATTTGTCCAGTTGACATACACCGAAACGAGTCCACCGTAAAATATATTACAGTCAATACGTTTCAATGGATTACCATTTAAAAGTAAAAGTTCTAGTCGGTAATTGTTCAAAAATGCTCCAGCCCCAATCGTCTTGATAAAATTATTTTCTAAATTTAACGTTGTCAAATAGGGAAGACTTGAAAACATTTCAAACGTTACACTTGAAATCCGATTATTCGCAAGAATGATTGTCGTTAACTGCGTCGCTCCGTCAAAATTCTCTTGATAAATATTTGTAATGTTATTGTGGGCGAGATAAATTTTCACTAGCGATGGATTGTGAACGAAGATCGTGCCGTTGATACACGTCAATCGATTATTTGAAGCAATGAATATTTGTAGATTTTTAAAATTTAACTCTTCGGAGGTTATTGTATCGATTCCATGATATGACACATCATACGTTTGTATATTCGGAAATATATCCGGAAGTGTTTTATTTAAACGATTTCCTTGACAATCGCCGGTACTTAAATGAAGCACATTGGAACGATAATAAACACTGTAGTAATTTTGGAATATTGACGCAGAACATTCATCTACTGATTCAGAATTAGAGCAAATCAATTTAACGCTATTGGTTGTATCCACATAATTACACTGGCCAACTTTATAAGCACTGATTACGCTCAAAAACAGCAACAAAACACAAAAAAGCATCTTAATTTGATTCATTTTTGGGTTTTTTCTCTTTTCACTTTGAAATGTGAACATTTCAATCGCCTTTTTGTAACTAACGCAAACAATCTGTTCAAAATGATTATATTACAATAATGCGCTATTTTATTCAACCCACTCGTACCAAGCACTTTATTTTATCAAGCATTCTAACTGCTTTTCAACAATTATTGGCGAGACAGAAAAGTACAGCTTCCTTTTCGTGAAATATTTTTACGTTTTTATCAAAATTTATCAGCAAGTGTGGTTTACCCGAAATTCAAGTGTGTCATTTGGAATATTCGTGACCTTAAAAAATTGTCGAAATGAAACTGCAACATGTCTCATGCATTTTTTCATGATCTTTTATTTTAACCATCTTAAGGTCACGAATATTATAGCCGTATGTGTTTACATCTTCAGGTTGGATAAGGCGAATGTTGAATTTTTATACTTTGTTTTGCGTCTTGGTTTCAATAAAACGACCTTTGTGATCATTTTAATGCAAAACAAATAGTGCCTGAACTCACTTTGTCAAACTGGCCTTGATTTTTCTGCAGTTAAAGTACAATCGTAAAGCTCGACACGAATTTCCGTTTTACTATATTCACAACTCATGGCATGAATATTGGATTTTATTTTGGTGAAAAAAAATAAAGAAACCGATAAAATTATTTTAGAGAATTTGCCACTCAATGAATGTAATGTGTGATATAAAGTCAAAAACAATTTGGAAAAAATTGAGAAAAACTAAGATGCGTGTCGTTGCCTATAGAAAATTCATAGCCTATCGAATAGCACATTCACTTTACACTTAATGGACCATTGTCTTCTATTTTTCTCAGTTTGCGCCAAACCTTCAAAACCACGCTCTGGACAACTGATTTGTCGAGTTCTTTCAACTTTCTCTCAAATCTTCCAACCAGTTGTTGTTCGTTTCAAGTGTTTTGGACCTTCGCCTCTAACATACATCTGAAAACAGACTAGAAATATTTAATTTGGTGTTTTTTCTGAAGTTAAAAAGATGGTCCTTTTTTCATGGAAATCCTATTTTTTAAGAAGTGAGCCATTATTGTGGTTTTTTCTGTTTGCAAAGCACAATTTTGTCTTTAATCAGATAGTTCTCAATGAACTCTATCGATTTTGACAATATTTGGTTGATAATAGTGGGGGTTTCACCTTACGTTACAGCAATTAATGTTGGAATAATGGTTCTAAGATACCTTTCAAAGAAGATCCTACCATACAAACACCCGTTTATCAAAGTTCGGTTTGTCGACGTCTCTAGCCTTATATAGTAGTGTACTAACATAATCAATCCAAAAGAAACCACTTGCATTTGATTCGTGGCTCAATTTGGGGATGAATGTTTCACCGTCCAAAATGATGAATTTTTCAGTGTATCATGCGGTACGTGAAGTAAACACCCAATTTTTGATACCCTTCATATTTTTTTCGTAACTTATTTTCCTGATTCCTAATAATCGTGTCTAAATCTATTGTTTTGGTTCAAATTTGGACGTGCTGTAACCATAAAAATCACCAAAAATGAATTTTTTCTCGACCAACCTGGTTTTCATTATTTGATGACAATTTTGAAGGGTTTGAGCATTTAAATTGGGAATACGACCGTACTTTTTGCATTCTCTAGAATCATGGCCTGGAAATGCCTATGTAATTTAAATTACCAATAAACCATTTGATCCATTCTGTAATGCAGTTTGTATACATAATCCCAAGTCAGTATAATACACTTTTCGAAGAGTGTACACGCTCTTCTCACACTCTTCGTATAGTTTTATTCGACTCCCTTCTCACACTCTTCTCACACTCTTCTCACACTCTTCTCACACTCTTCTCATTCCAGTGAAAGTAATGTTTGTATTTTGATATTTGAACGTTTTTGACGTTTATAGCATTCGTCAGTTGTGTCAAAATACAACAGAACAACAATTGCTGTTGCAACAGCAAATTCATTTTTTTTTGTATACGTTCATTTTTTTCAAAATGTCAAAAGTAAACAAAATCAAAAACTATCCATCTGTGGAAAAATTTATTATATGAGAAGAGTGTGAGAAGAGTGTGAGAAGGAAGTCGAATAAAACTATACGAAGAGTGTGAGAAGAGTGTGTACACTCTTCGAAAAGTGTATTATACTGACTTGGGATGTGTACAAAATTTGTACATGTATACATAATGTGCTACAAATGGCATTACAGAATGGATCAAATGGTTTATTGGGTTACATATAAACGAGTGAGACTCAAACATGTTCTTCTTTTTCCATCAAATATACCAGTGGTGCCACCAATTTTACATATATTGTAAGCGCATACAAAATTTTCAATATGGCTGCGTCCATGAGAGAGAAAATTTCGTCTCATTCATTTCCGCCCCATGTCTAGAATCCTTATCTTCATACCAAGTCCATGAAACAGGATACATGGTTCGAAGAGAGATTGGTTCATCTTTAGACACATGCAGAATTTGTTTTGAACTTAGCTGTCCAAAACCATTTGTGACACTTTTTCGTAAATCCAATTTGTACGTCATCACGAATGGAAACTTTTGTACAAATTGTGCTTGATAGTAGAGTAGGAGTCCCGTTAAGTCTCCTATATGCATTTGTTGACATTTTTGTTTTGTTTATATAGCACAATAAACACCTGAATTTAGTCTCATAACTAACCTAACACGTGCTAACAATGTCCAATGTTGAATAGAATTCAACGATGCTTATGCGATAAGCTGTAGTTTCCACATCTCTTCCGTACAGTGTGGATCGTCTTTGAAGGTGTCTCGTAAATAACTTGTATAAACTATTTTGTCTGTTCGTATGTATATGAGAATTTCCAGTTCTGACAACTACAAGCTTTGAGCCGTATAGATAAGCTTCCCCTTATTCTACGGGCAGTAGTGACCCCATGAATGTACTTTGCCTCATCTGTTAAGTCATACCATGACTGTCATGGCCTTTAATGTTTGACTGTGCTCTAATCCAGACGCATGGAGTAAGGGCCACATTCAGTGGAAAGTCCTGAAGTTCGGAATCATCAGTGAAATAGGCTAAATCCAAGTGCTATGCTGAAAGAACCCGTTCAAATTTTCTGTCACTATGACTTTGCAAACTTCCTGTTGTAAAACTACTTCGTGACATTCTGAGATAGCGTTTCCAAACTTCTATCGATTATGAAGAGATTATGCGACTTTGTATATGAAACTTTCACAAATATATTTGCTTTTATTTGAGTACTTGAACAAAAAGCCATTTTCATGGCTTTTGATTCAATACAGTCTTTCAGCTTTTGCCCAAACGAAACCAAAATCCTTGCATTAGATAGAATCAATATCTGGAAACGCTATATGGAAATATTTTGACAGGAAACCTTCGAACAAACGAATCGGCTAGAATATTTGTGACCTCAAAAAATTTGTCAAAATAAAACTGCAACGTGACCATACATTTTTTATATGGACATAACACATGGATCAATAAGTCCCGAGGCTAACACATAGAGGGCGACACTAGAACAAAATCCATTCCAATTTTAGAAAGTACCATCTTTCAAAAGACTACAGACGAAATTTGAGCCAAATCCGTTCACCGAGTCAGAAGTTACGGCACTGTAAGGAACATAACGTCAAAATACACCCTAATTCTCCGTTCCATGACTTTTCCCAAAAGAGGAGTCAT
>NW_022197940.1:0-9893 GCF_009176525.2 Contarinia nasturtii | reverse complement strand
AAAATTCAATACAATAACTGTCAAGTGTAGTTTTGTTAATAGGGATTGATAGTTTCTCGCGTGGTCCACCTGTCAAATCGCTATCGTCGACTTGTTCGACGGATTTGTACTGGGTGTTTCGTAATATGTTTTTAACACTAGATATTTCGCAGTAAAAATTTCAGCCTGTTGAATTTTGAAAATTATAATCATTTTTGTGGCTATATCACGTCATTCTTATTCATTTTTGCCTTAGTTAATAATTGCTGTATCAACTGAATATTTTTTTTTTCGCAAACAGTCTTTATCACCATTTTCGTACATATACATTTTTTCTCATAGAATATATAGCTCGAAAGTGAAAATTCTAAAACTAATACACACTGAACACTTACATCGAATGAAATAATCAGTTCATTTTGATCGATTGTGGCTGCCTTTAGCTCTGAATTTAGAACCAATACTCGGAATTTGATGCAGTCATTTGGTTTGTAAATGGCTTTGTCCGTTTGAATGAGAATTGTATGTGTTTCAGTTTGAAGATCCAGCTCTACTTCGTGTCGCATAGTAACACCAGTAATACCTATCACAACGAGTTTATAGTCTGCTTCGGGTGACAGATCACCAATTGGAATCGAAACAATTTCGGTTGTTTTTGCTTTGATTGTAACATCACGATGAATTTTATAGCCATTTCTATCATTTCCATCTTCGATTGATACGCGGACCACAACTGGCTCATCAAAGTCACATTTTGTATCATGAATGCTTAAATTAAGAGCGTAATTCGAATTTCCACGAATCTTTTTCGATGCAATAATAGTGTAGTAATATTTTATAATTGCGATACGATCGTCGGGACAATTTTGAAACTTTCGTAGATCGCATGGCATCTGTTGATCATATCCACAAAACGTGAATTGTTTAGCCATTGTTCAGATATTTATTTTTCTCCCGGATTTTTATTTTAACTTCGACAACTTGAAAAACTTGAACACACCGGTGACCGGTCAACAATTCAATTCAACGTTACGCGTTATGATGAAATTGTTGTTATTTTAAGTCAAATTTCACTAAAATAAATTGATCGACAAAAATGTGATTTTTCTTTGTTTTTAAATAAAAATACATACAACGTAAATATAATGAATATTTTTCGTTTTAATAGTAAAATAATCGGCACCCAACACCCCTTTTTTGATTTAAACTGATCTATGTTTTGTTTCGTATTATATGTACTCTGCGTTAAATCGGCGACGCAACCAACGTTCTGTGTTGGAGATGAAATTATACTGAATGGATATTACGTCGCAATGAATGTTTTGTATTTTGGTATTTGGTATTTCAAAACATTATTCAATCACACTCATCCAAACAACACACATGAATAAAATCTATGGACAACTTGTACGTGTTAAAATATATAGGAATATTGGTGTGAGTTGTATACGTGCAAGTTGTTTTTGAAGGAATATTTGAATGGGGTTATAAAAACTACTTCTCGAAAAATTGGTATTTGAAAACGAAACCTAAAAAAATTTCAATAAAAAGTGAACCAATTTTTTTTGTCCAATTGAAGTGAACCAAAAAATTTGGTTCAATAAAAGTGAACCAAAAAAATTCACTCGGTTTATTTTGTGTGAAATACGCTAAATCGAATGTTTTTTAGGTTCACTTTTATTGAACAAAATATTTTTGGTTCACTTCAATTGGACAAAAAAAATTGGTTCACTTTTCATTGAAAGTTTTTTTAGATTTCGTGTTTAAACATTTTTCGAGAAGTAGTTTTTATTCTACCCCATTCATTTGTAGTAAACCTTACAAAGTCATATCGCAGTTCACAATTTTTTTTCGCGAGTGCCGCTTAAATTATGTTGGTATATAAGAAGCGAAATAGAAGCATAAGCATAGAAGCGAAAGTTCACGAACACATTCACAATAAGATTTCAAATGTTCTTCTATTAATTTACGGCGATTTACGGTTACTTCGATCCAACCCTTAATAATGTTTATTTTCGGTGTTTGTTTGTTTGTTATAAGGAAGAAGCATAACTATTTTGGTTTGGTGGTTCTTTTATTGAAAGTGACAATTTAAACAAATAAAATCACAAAACGTATAACAATATATTATATTATATATTCTATAAAGACATTATTTTTTTTTAATTTTTAATGTTTAACATTTGTAAAAAGCATGAGCTGTAAGACATTATTGTCACACAAAAAATTAATTCTTTCTAAAAAAGAATTCCTAAATTGGTCTACTATTGTAGTTTTATTATGATTAATTAGTATTTGTGCGGTTTTTGAGATAAATTGAGGTAAATTTCATGTGATTCACACACTTTTAGGCATCAACCTCCATCTTAACCGGCAAAGAGTAAAATTCACGCGTACTCAAAGCTGCAGAACAGAGAAAAAAATGAATCATTTTAAAACCACCACGATTATTCAAAATCTATATAGACAAATGCTTACCATCATCATAATAATCGTAAACCAAAATGGAAGCTGGTTTTTGGTTCTCAACAATATGCTCTCGGAAGCCATCAATTTTAAATGTAACTGGTTCGGAGGAGAGATGATCAAAATAGAAAACGGCCACAGTGTCAGCGTTTTTCGTTTCGATGCGCTTGAGAATCGGTAGAGTTGACTTAAGTCTATTTAGCACTTCTGCATTGACAACGAAACCGCTTGGTAATTCTGCCTCTACTATTACCATATTCGAATGCTTCGATGAATCCTTGCCTTTGGGCGGATTATAACTGGTGTTGATTTCAAGAGTGATGTGATCATCACCCAGCAGTTTAACACTTGGTTTCAGCGAAAATGCGGTTACGGTTTCCGGTGTATTGATGTTATAACGATATCCAACTTCCAATAATGCAAATCCTTTGCCACTCGCCTTTATGCGCACCGAATCGGCGTCTGGAGCCAACTGATTTGAAGGAATTGAAAAAATTTCAAATTTAATTTATTGCCAAAAAGCAGAAAATGACTGAAATAAAAAAAGATACAAACCTTTTGGGACTGAAGGGTCAATGCATTGTCTTTGTTGACATTGAAATTGATGGTATTTGGTGCTTCAATAGTAATTTTCATATCTGTGTCTTTGGTAGCAATTTTTGAAGCGAATTTGGCCAATGCTTCGATGCCTACAATTGTGTCTTGCGTTCCTTCGAATCCACCTATGTCATTACGTTGAGTCAATAACCATTTCAAAATCGGAAGGCATTCGTCTTCATCATTCAACATCAATGTCAGTAGTGCATATGAAGTTATTTCAACGCTTAGTGTTTTTGAATCGCGATACCAATCTTTGATTTCAATCGATTTATCCCACCATTTATAGTTCTCTGATTGTAAAATAGAAGAACATTTAGAATGCAAAACATGTAAAAAAAATTCAAGTGTAAAGTTATATTTACCGTTGGATTTAACCAGTTGCTTCAGAGCTACCAACACATCCTTCTTGGAATCATGACCAGCCAATTCCAAAGCATACGCCGATACAGCCAATGCGTATACATCTGAACAGTTCTTAATCGACTTGATTATATTGTCGATTGCTTTTTCGATTGTTTTCTCAAAATTATTGTTTGAACTCTAAAATGTAAGAAAAAATGAGCAATATATTATTATTCCCAAGCTATACAGTAAATTATGTTGGGACACAAACCTTGTTCACCAAAAATGCTGTCAAAACATAGGCTGTTAGTGCAACACCATTGGAAGATCCAGCCTGCATTTCCTTATGGCAAATGCTTCCTTTCTCTGCAAAGCTACCGTCTTCAGATTGTGCTTCACTCAACCATTTCAGCGCCTCGTCAATAATATCATCTTGAATGGTAATGTGTTCAGCTGCTTGTCGGAAAGATCTGGCTACAAACGCTGTGAGCCACGTGCTGCCACTTTCATCCGAATCTCCAAAGGCGCTGAATGAACCGTCTTTGTGTTTGTAGCTCAATTCTCGTTGATATCCAATTTCCATATATTTCTTTGCTTTTGCTTCGATCTCGGCGTTTAGTTGGAGCGTGTTTTTTAGATAATTCAAAACAACAATGTTCGGCACCAAAACTAACATATTTTGTTCGCCACAGCCAAACGGCATGCGTATCAGTGATTGTAAGTTCTTGATGGTGCCACCAAGTAAATCGCCCACACAAGTGATTTCAATGCGCGTTGAATCGGGCAGTGCAATTTTTGGAATTTCGATTGCCACATCGATTGGTTCGATTTGAGATTTTTCACGTAAATCCACAAATACGGCCTTATTCACGAATTGTGGCACACCCTCACACTCAACATTCAGTGTCTTGATCAGGCAATCACTTGCTGTTTCAGATATGGCTGACACTTTCAACGAAATCACACCAACTTTGGTCGGACGAATGGTGAAGAATGCGTTCATCGCATCATCAGAAAGAATGATCAGTTTCTTTTTGCGAGATGTTTGTTTTCTAATTTCTGGATAGATTTTATCATCGACACTTGCATCCACAAACTCAAATTCATTGTGCTCATTTTCGAAAATGATTTCGGTTTCAATTTGATTTGGTAAATAATTGAAAATTGAGCACGGAACCGTTAGAACTTCACCACGCTTCACTGAAAATGGTAAATTAAGCGAAACATGGAAGGGCTGTTGAACACATAGTTCCGATGGTTTTTTCGTTAATGCCAAACCATTGATTGGACAGATTGAAAAACCGCTTAACACCCACGTTGTTAAAGAATCAGGAACTTTTCGCTTGAGATTTAGCGACCCATTGAAACTGAAATCGATGTTTATAAAGTATCACAAGTTAAATACTTTTGAAAAGCGCCAAAGCTTAGAAAAAATATTGCTAAATAAAAAATACCTCTTGTCCGTAATCGAATCCCAAACCCACGTTTCTGGAAAATCATTGCGAATAATTGGTTTCATGTGACTCTTTTCTATAAAATTTCCGTAACATTCCGCTCCGGCACTTACTGTAGCACTCATTGGCATATATTCATATATGTTTTGGGTCGGTTCAATCGTATTTGTAAGCGTGATTAGATTTGCTCTCTTTGAAAAGAAACACAAAAATATTTTTATTAATTAAATAAAGATAAACACAAGAAAGATAAAAAATATTGTCTGCTTACTTCAAAATCTTGCAATGCACCGGAATGAGGCCAATGTCTTGTTGAATTGTATCTTCGTCGTTTAACCTTTGAACGAGATATTTTCAATTCCTTCCAGATTTCATCATGTGTCAAATCATTTCCACCACGTAAAATCATTACACTCTTATCGATGCCAAGCAAACCGATATATGAATGTGGATTACTTTTTACATTAATATCAACGATTTCGCCAGGCTTAGCCGTATTTGCAACATCTAATTCAATGTAATTTTTTAAATCGTCGTGCAGGTCAAGTGTTACAGTGCTCGTGACAATTTCGCGATCTCTCACACAGTAAACGATAATTTGAGCCTGTGGTGCATAATCAAAAGTGGGCATGATTGTGAATCGATGTCTATATTCAGTGTCAACTGGGTCAGCCAAGAAAGATACGAAGGTATTCGTTTCGAGGATTTTCCCATGACAAACGATCAGATAAGTATATGATGGAAGGGGATAGTGTGAGATGACCTCGATTTCGATTGATTTATTGATGGAGCAGCTAAGCAAATGATTCAAACAGAGAGGATATTCATCAATCGAAAACCACATTTTTAAATATTTCAACTTACTTTGGCGTTAAGACTTTCGCTTGCAAAGTAATGCGTGGAGCTACCGTGACTGATGTATCAACATGGAACATTCCCATATTTGTTTCTTGACCGCAATATTTCACCTAAATAGATATCAAAAATGTATGATTAAAGAAATGAAAAAAAAAATTAAAAGGAAGAAATGTGCGACGGAAAATTGATGTCTTTACCTTCAATGAAAATTCAATATCATTCTTACCAACATCCACCGTAAAATTAGCATCACCGCTCTCATCCAATTCATAAATGCTTTCTATTATATTTTTGTTCCACAACGTATTCAGGGGAAATTCATGAATTTGAATATGTTCTATGAACACTTTGATCTTTTTTTTCTTTGGATCGAGGAACGTGAGCGTCGTGCCATTATTTTTTCGCACAGAAATCTATACATTCAATACACGAAATTAAAAAAAAAACGATTTAAAAATATTAACATTTTAATTTGACATTAGCACATACCTTAATGTCGCAGGGAGCATCGCGTTGTGGTCGATTTTTAAGATTCCTGGTGATTTTATAGGTATCCCTGTGGACTTTGATCGTTTTATCGGCTGTTTGTGTCAGTCCCGTTAGGCCTTCAGTCACTTCAACTTTGATTTTGTAATTTTTCACATCAGACCACTTTATGTCAAATTTCAATTCTTTTTTAATGTCAACCTCAATTGTTTCTTTGCCATCGATATTGAAAGATTTTTTCATCAAATAATTATCATCATCATTCGATTTCTTCTTTTTCGATTGTAATTCGAAAAAGCCAAAAGCTCTGTTCGGATCATCTTCGGTGATTATGACTGTAGCCAATCCTCTTAACGGTTTGCCATGAGTATATTTAGTCCGGATCACTGCACGAACCTTCTCATCTTCAACTGTAAAATTATCAGACGAATCAATAATTGCCTCAAATTTGGGCAAAACATATTCGGCCACTTCAATTACGGCTATTTTTATCTATAGAGATGGAGATCGAATGGTTTTATATGAGTTAAGCTTTTTCTAGAAGATTTACCTCATTTTTTATATTTAAAGTAAAGGTTAAAGAAACATAAAAGCAAATAATAACACTTCAGCGATACGGATTTCACTTGAAACAAAACCGAAGCAATCGGAACGTTCGAAAAATGGTCTGCAATGCGCTGTACTTTGTGCATAGCAGCAACGTTGTACACTCATACATTCAAAGCATCGATATTCACGTATACATAGCGTGAATGTATGTTCGCCATACAAACCATTTCGGAACGTTCCGCTTGTTCCATCCGAAATCGGTATGAGAAACAATGACAAACCGGTTTGCATCACTGCCTTTTAATTCATTTTATTGTTTATGTTGCTGATTCCTCTCATTGCATTCGTACCTTATTCGGCGAATAAGGAATCAAATCATTCGTTATGTGACTAAGACTAATTCGAGATTGGTACCACAAATGATTTTTTTTGTCCTTTAACTCCTTGTGGAGTTAAAGTATAGGGCCTCAGATAAGGATTTCCATCTTCAACGATTGCTGGCTGTTGTCTTAGCTTCGTTCCATGATTTCTGCGTCGACTAGCTCATTGTCAAAATGTCTGTAAACTAATTTCTAAAAAAATCGAACTAACCTGATCGCCAACGGCAGCTGTAATTTTCCATTCACCGAAATTTGGTACGTCTGACAGTTGAAATTCGCCCGAAAATACACCATGCATTGTGTTCACGCCATTCCATTTTTTCATAATATTGCGGCAGGGATCCTTATTGCGTGAATGTAAATGTTAATTATCACAAATTACTTATAGATTTTTATTGCTATAACACAATGCTATTAATATGATTGAAATTTTCTTCAGGCAACAACGAACTCAAGGGATCTTGGTGCAATATATTCAGCCAAATATTAGTATCAGAAGCAACATGAATACGGCCGATTGTGTAGTCGCCTGTAGCATTATGCTTGTTACACATATCCGGAAGATATATTACTCTCATATGGCAAGTATTTTGGGTGTACTCCTCAATTTCAACTTTCGTAACAGACAGGCCAAACCGTGGCCGAGATGTCAAATCACAAATGTCATTAGTTGTCCCTATCGAAATCTGCTGTCAAGCACGTTATATATTAATTATTGTATTACATTTTGTTTGAGACTTATTTATTTAGAAATATATAAAAAGAATGTGAATGTGAACAAAAAAGATAAAAAATACAGCCGCTGAGTAATTGAATTATAATATTTATTTTATTACATAGTTCGTCACGATATTAATTTTTTATCTTTTTTATTCACATTTCACATTGTTTTTTTTATATTTATATAATAAATAAATCCCGTACAAAATTCAATACAATAACTGTCAAGTGTAGTTTTGTTAATAGGGATTGATAGTTTCTCGCGTGGTCCACCTGTCAAATCGCTATCGTCGACTTGTTCGACGGATTTGTACTGGGTGTTTCGTAATATGTTTTTAACACTAGATATTTCGCAGTAAAAATTTCAGCCTGTTGAATTTTGAAAATTATAATCATTTTTGTGGCTATATCACGTCATTCTTATTCATTTTTGCCTTAGTTAATAATTGCTGTATCAACTGAATATTTTTTTTTTCGCAAACAGTCTTTATCACCATTTTCGTACATATACATTTTTTCTCATAGAATATATAGCTCGAAAGTGAAAATTCTAAAACTAATACACACTGAACACTTACATCGAATGAAATAATCAGTTCATTTTGATCGATTGTGGCTGCCTTTAGCTCTGAATTTAGAACCAATACTCGGAATTTGATGCAGTCATTTGGTTTGTAAATGGCTTTGTCCGTTTGAATGAGAATTGTATGTGTTTCAGTTTGAAGATCCAGCTCTACTTCGTGTCGCATAGTAACACCAGTAATACCTATCACAACGAGTTTATAGTCTGCTTCGGGTGACAGATCACCAATTGGAATCGAAACAATTTCGGTTGTTTTTGCTTTGATTGTAACATCACGATGAATTTTATAGCCATTTCTATCATTTCCATCTTCGATTGATACGCGGACCACAACTGGCTCATCAAAGTCACATTTTGTATCATGAATGCTTAAATTAAGAGCGTAATTCGAATTTCCACGAATCTTTTTCGATGCAATAATAGTGTAGTAATATTTTATAATTGCGATACGATCGTCGGGACAATTTTGAAACTTTCGTAGATCGCATGGCATCTGTTGATCATATCCACAAAACGTGAATTGTTTAGCCATTGTTCAGATATTTATTTTTCTCCCGGATTTTTATTTTAACTTCGACAACTTGAAAAACTTGAACACACCGGTGACCGGTCAACAATTCAATTCAACGTTACGCGTTATGATGAAATTGTTGTTATTTTAAGTCAAATTTCACTAAAATAAATTGATCGACAAAAATGTGATTTTTCTTTGTTTTTAAATAAAAATACATACAACGTAAATATAATGAATATTTTTCGTTTTAATAGTAAAATAATCGGCACCCAACACCCCTTTTTTGATTTAAACTGATCTATGTTTTGTTTCGTATTATATGTACTCTGCGTTAAATCGGCGACGCAACCAACGTTCTGTGTTGGAGATGAAATTATACTGAATGGATATTACGTCGCAATGAATGTTTTGTATTTTGGTATTTGGTATTTCAAAACATTATTCAATCACACTCATCCAAACAACACACATGAATAAAATCTATGGACAACTTGTACGTGTTAAAATATATAGGAATATTGGTGTGAGTTGTATACGTGCAAGTTGTTTTTGAAGGAATATTTGAATGGGGTTATAAAAACTACTTCTCGAAAAATTGGTATTTGAAAACGAAACCTAAAAAAATTTCAATAAAAAGTGAACCAATTTTTTTTGTCCAATTGAAGTGAACCAAAAAATTTGGTTCAATAAAAGTGAACCAAAAAAATTCACTCGGTTTATTTTGTGTGAAATACGCTAAATCGAATGTTTTTTAGGTTCACTTTTATTGAACAAAATATTTTTGGTTCACTTCAATTGGACAAAAAAAATTGGTTCACTTTTCATTGAAAGTTTTTTTAGATTTCGTGTTTAAACATTTTTCGAGAAGTAGTTTTTATTCTACCCCATTCATTTGTAGTAAACCTTACAAAGTCATATCGCAGTTCACAATTTTTTTTCGCGAGTGCCGCTTAAATTATGTT
>NW_022197939.1:0-4289 GCF_009176525.2 Contarinia nasturtii | reverse complement strand
AAATTTTCTGTTAATGCGAGATCCTTCTGGTCAAATAGAGAGTTGTTCAAAAATTCAAACATCAAATTTGATACATTGGTGATTTATTATTATGACGAAGTTGAATTAGGTTTATTTTGCCGTTTGACATTATTTGTCATCAGTTAGACAAAAAATTAGAGTCAATTTAAGTATTTATTTTTTGAATAATTTTTGTAATGTCGTTTTTGCAAATTAAATATCCTCATTTTTGACACAAAAAAAAAGTATTTTTAATAGCGTTGTTGTTGTTTTTGTTTTCTTTTGATTTCTATTCTATTTCTTCCTTACTATAGCTAATACAAGCTAAGATTCTGGAATCAACAAAATATTCATTGGCTTACAGAACTAAATGGGACGATTTTCAAACTTGTAAAAATACGAAAAAATGATATTCTATATTTGTTTAAAATTAATATTGATGTCCTTCTGAAAATTTCATCATCAGAATAAAAAAAAAAACAAAACCCAACAGAAAAAGAAAGAATCCGCTCTTTTTTTTATTTGAATTTCACTTAAACGAAAATTCGAACTGCTTCGATAAGTTTTTAACTGTGAAGTGTGACGATACAGCACCAAGTGCTTTGCAAAGCATATATTTCTTCTGCTCCATGAATTTATTTCCCTCGCTTATCACATTTTACAAATCGCAATTTCTCCGCAGAACATTTTCGTGTAAATCATAGGCGCAAGCATAGATCGGGTTCGTCGTCTATCCGATCTAGTGTATTCTTCGAGCCATGAATTATAGCATCTGTATTTCATTTAGGAAACGATTAGAACACATCAAACAAAATACGAATCATAACTTTATTATCTTGAACATCACAAAAATAAACATCAACATACAAATGCAACGCATACCACTTTAATTACATTCGGACTAAAACTGTAAATCTTAATTCGGCATTATCTCATTTACATCATCCTAATTTCAACACAACGTTAACTCTGATCATCTTCGCACACGCAACTTTTTTATTCACTTTTTTTGGCATTTCAAACTTCCAACATAACTAAAATGATTTAATTTAATTAATGTTCTGCGCAAAAAACATGTCTATCATTTTTTGATGTAAAATTAATAACGCTGATGAATTTTTATTATAGAGATGAAAGTGTATATCGTATTCGATTTGTGGATAATGAAATCCAAGTATGTAGGCCAAGATGTCAATGACGCGACGCAATCGCAGCTTCTGAACGAAAAACCTGTTGTTTTCATCGAATCTAAGGCTGGTCCGAAAGTTCAAAGAGAATTTTATTTTGAATTTGATAATTTTTTCATCGATTTTGTCAATGAAATTCGAATCAAAACATTATATTGTTTCATATAACTTAAAAAAAAAAAAAAAAAAACTTGCACCCATTAAAAACAAGCTGATGCGTTATTTGGTTTATGTGAATCTCTCATTCAAAAATACATGGGTTTATGTACAAAATTGCTCTCGGAAAAATTTGGCAATGGAGATTTTGAAAACATTAAATCTACAATTCATGATGGATCCAAATATGTATTGGGGGAATATCAAGCATAAATTGCGGGAATATCAAGCACAATATAAACGTTTAAAATTGCTGCAAAAAAATACCACGTACATCGAACCCGAAACAAGATATACATTGGCTTGAAATGGAAAACACAAATCAATGCTGAATTAAAACTCCCAAATCACAAAATTGTGCAAACAACGTTTGAATATGTGCCAATTATGAAAACTTTAAAAGTGCTTTTCTACAACCAACAATTTTATGATCAGTACTTCAGCTATAATCAACAAACGAAACATAGATGTGTGCCCAACGAATATAAAGACTTTTGCTGGGGCCAAATATTCTCAAAAAGTGATTTCTTTCAACGAATTTCACAAGCCATTCAAATTGAATTATCTGTTGATGACTTCGAGGTTTGCTCGCCATTGAAGAGTAAAACTATAATCCATAAAGTCTGTGCATTTTATTTCCGCATTCGCAACATGCCTTTCGAGTACAATTCACGGCTTAATTCCATACATTTGGTTGCTTTATGTTTAACCGAAAATATGAAAGCTGATGATTGCTGCTTTAATGATGTTTTAAAGCATATTATATTCGATCTACAACAATTTGAAATATTTTCGATAATACTGCTGTTGACCTAATGCATGATGGAAACGAGGGTATAATCCCAGTTTCATCTTATTGAAAATAATTTAGTTAATTTGAAAACAATTCAGAGTAAAGTCCGAGATTTCAATTATGGAATAAACAATCAGAAATCAAATGGAATAAATTTATTTTCAGAATGAACATTTACCACTGTTTTATATATTTTTATCGATTTTTAATGAAAATTTGTTTTTATACAATTAAATTTATGATATTGGAATCACATCTTTTAATACTTTTATATGCAACGTCCAAGCTCACTCGGGTTCATTTTAGATTTGAACTAAAATTGCTGATTGAAAGTCTAGGGATTCTGGAAGCAATGGCATATGTGTAAAATAAATGCATCATCTTCATACTTTATGAGTTCATGGCGATAAAATATAATTTAAAATAAAAAAATAAATAAACGTATTATTTTCAAAAATAGACGTCATGCAATTTCTTGTTTTGGTATTTCGATTTAAATTCTATAAAACCGACTTCTTTTTTGCTTTTTAGTTGTCTATGTTTTTTTCTTTCGTTTCGTTTGGTTGAATAGTTTGTAAATATCTGGTATTTAGTGTTCTTTTTAGATTTGAATTAAAATTTATAATTCAAAAACCAGGGTTTCTGGAAGCAATGAATACAAAACGACATATGGCTAAAAAATATGGCATCAGCGTAGCATTGGTGAAAAGAGTATAGTTGATCACACCGTTCAACCCGGAACTTGTAACTTTCGATATAGCAAAGTAGTTTTTAATTCTTCGCACGTTATATTCAATAACTTGGCTGCAAACCGAACATGTGTATCATCAGAAATATCAACTTTTATTTCATTCGTACATTCAAATTTTGTGTTGCTCAAATGCAGTATTGATGCTAGAATCTTGTAAATTGTCAACTTTATAGGTTTCGAACATTTCAAGGACGTCAAAAACCTATCAATTTGTTCGAATTTGTCCATCATGCCAACTTCACTATGATAAGATTGCGTCAATCAAATCAATTACCGAATATGAATTCGATTCCAAATGTAATTGTTGCTTTAAGCTAATTGGCGCTCCGATGGCCAAATAGTAGAGCATGTGAAAATTTGAATTGGATCCTGTACAAACTCGGCTATTTTCGAGCAAATATGATACAATTCTAATAGCCGAATTTTTTTATTCTAATATTTTTTATTTAATACTTACATAAATTTCATTTTTATTAAATCGAAATTGTAAATCGGTTATTAGATTTTGTTCCATTTTGATTTTAAATTATATTAAAGGTCAATGATATTCGCATTTGGCTGTTAAGTACATGAAAGAATTCCGTTGAAATTTGAATTTTCAAATATTTATACATACCGAATACTCTTTGTTGTACCTAATCGGTACTTTTGAGAGTATTCATTTCATTTGATGTACTCAGTCACCAAATTATCATGTGTTTTGGTTTATTTCAAACAAATTATTAAGAACATATTCGACATTTTATTATTATTTTTTAACCACAAGCAACTTAAATTTAGTTTTTTTAATCATATTTATTTGAATTTTTTCTGTTTATTTGTTTGATAAACATATACAAAATGTTCCAATTTGATGATTGAGAACATCAAATTTGATAAGTATATGAAAACAATGCGGTTTTGAGCGCCTAAAAATTATAAAATACAGATAAAATCGTAAATAGATAACACCTATGTAATTTTCAATACCAAATATATCTAATTCTAAAAGCACCTATTGATAAAAATATCCGATTTTTTGCGTCAATGATGTTTTTTTAAATGTATTGATTCCAGAATCACACAAAATATGAATGTGCATTATGTATTGTAATGAATACGTATGTCATCACATCAAGTGTGTCATTGTAATTTATAAATTGACCCGTTTTGAACAAATTAAAAACACATTGGATGCATTCCTTTCTGCTTGCTCAAATATTAAATATTTATCATTGCTCGGAGAGAAGACCACAAAGGAAGATCGATGGATGCATCAAATATACCCATACTTGGAACATATTGAATTGAGATTGTTTTCTTCGGAAGATATAACAGCATTAATAACATTCTTTGAGGCAAACACCACAATTAGTAAATTTTCTGTTAATGCGAGATCCTTCTGGTCAAATAGAGAGTTGTT
>NW_022197938.1:7890-8738 GCF_009176525.2 Contarinia nasturtii | reverse complement strand
AGCGCGCAGAGATGGTTGGTACGAGGGATGCACAAAAAAAATACGGTAATTTGTACATTGTGTGTATTTACGGAGCGGGCAATGATAATAAAACTTCATTAAATCAATGTGGTAACACACTGCAATCGGTTCGATGTTTATACCGAAAATGTACGTGCTTGCCTCTTGCACACTGATTAAAAACTTTCTTCATGCGATTTTCGAATCGCTTTTAGAGTTTTTTCCCCCAACACACACCGATACAAAATCAAAAACAACCGAAAAACTTTTTCCACCATGACCAAATAAGACATGGTTTCGAAGGCGATGCCACAGAGAAAATTTTGTGCAATGTTCGATTTCTTGGTTGGCATAAAACAGCCTCAACAGCAGTCGCAACATCCACACTGAATCAATATAGCATTGTCCATGACAACGTATGCGCGCACCATAAATAAAATTTTGCTACAAAGTCAATATTATGGTTGGCATTCACTCCGTCCACAAATGTGCGGTGAGAGGAAAGAGTGCATGGAACAAGTCAAAAGTAACACAAAACACGAAGTAAATAATAATAATAACAAAATGTATATATATTTTTACGGTCGACGCGCTTCGTTTATTAATTTTTTTTTGTTTTTGTTATGGATGAATCTCGTTTTTCATCGCAGTTTTTCTTTTACCCATCTGTGTATGCGTCTGCGTTTTTTTTTTCGGCAGGCGATTCGCAGCGTGTTCGACGCATTTGTTTTATTACATATTCTTCAAGAAGAAATGATGCAGAAAAAAAGAATGTTCTTTTTTTACCGAAAAAAAATATACTATACGAGGGTTGCTCCATAATTTTTTTTAAAAACATATATAACACA
>NW_022197938.1:0-7880 GCF_009176525.2 Contarinia nasturtii | reverse complement strand
CAACACTATAAGTACCATTTTAAAAAAAATTATGGAGCAACCTACGTGCATTAACATTTTATTTTCCCAGTTTTTGCACTGTTTTGGCGATTTTCATTAATGCATTTTCGTCAAAATAAACATTTGTAAAGCGAATTTTACTTGATAAAAAAAGATAAACATAAAGTTAAATAATGTTAGCAATTAACTGTAGCTATACAATGCATACTCACAAAATATGAGCTTACTGTCATTAGGTCATTTGGAGTAGCTGTAAATGGCTCATCATTTACCAAGCGATTCCATTTTTTGACTTCTTCCAGTTATATTTCACGTTTTCTCCAGATGATCGTTGTGAAATGCATTCAACTACTGTAGTTTTCGATCAAAGTAAAAAAGTACTGCCTTCATTTGCAGTTGCATTTTTGTTTCGATTTCATCTAACTTTCATAATCCGACTAAAATTGCAGTTTAATAGTGCAAATGTTAAGGCAAAAATGGTTCAAAAAGTGAATTTTAAGTAAAAATTGTTTCATAATTTCTCAACTTTATTCCCCGCAACCAGTTTGCTGTGTGGGCTGGAAATACTTTATAATGTATGCTATTCAACTGTTCATCTACTCCACGTATCGTATATGACAAAAGCCGCAGGCAAAAGTTTTCCACCGGAAATTTTCGGTTGTAAAAGAATTTTTAAGCTGATTTTTCGCTGCAAACCTTTTATCGCTCACATAATATGTACATTTTATTTTTCTTAAGGATGAGAATTTATTCGAAATACACCTTTTGTCGGTTGTACAGAAAATCCGGAAACTGATTAAAATTTATATTTATTTAATGTATTCGTGAAAAAGAAGGTAAAATACAGAGAGAGAAAAAATAATAATCCCAAATTGAAAATTGTTTCAGCTTAATATTTTAGCACAAATGAATAAGTAATTTAAGCTTATAAACTGAACGCAGAATTGGAATGATTAAAATTTTGCGCTGCTGCATTCACTTAAAATGATGAATAGAATATGGAATGCAGACGCAATTCAACCGAATTGTACATAACACTTTCACCGAGCTGTTGTTGGTATTTTTGCAATATAATTTACATTGTGGCGAAAGAAGAAAAACTAGGAAGTAAATTTACGTATTTCGAAATCATTACGATATTTTTGTTCCAATAACGGGTTTCGTCTAAACTGTATGTGTATATTCCCATTACAACATTGCTATATATTTTCTACATCAATCGTTTGGGTTAAGACAATTGTACGATAATAACCGTGCATATATCTTATGTGGAAATCCTTATTCAGGCTCACCGAAGTTTATAATACGCTTGTGAATGTATGAAAACGTTTCTGTGGCAAGACATTTTTAATGCGAGTACACAAACTAACGAACACATCTATTTTATGAACGATGTTTGTTCTATTCCATGAAATTTTATTATTTTGCAGTTGTATTTCGAACAACAAAAGCCAGACTCAACTTTCAAAATTGTAATATTCTCATGTTCCTGTTCGTGAGTATATTTGCTTATTTGTCAATTTTTCGTGTAAAAGATCCACAGTGTTTGCCAGCAGAATCTATTGCTTTGAGTCCAAGATTTTAGCACGTTTGCAAATTCTCTCTCGCTCCCGTTGGCTGTCTTCACTTTTGCACACTCCAATAAAATATTTAACGAACTGTGGCGACGACTGACTGCTGTTAACGGAAGTAACAATTTTAAGTGTTGTTACTTTAGGAAATTAGTTCAATACCATCCGCTTTGCTTCAATTAATTTCTGAAAGCTTTTGCAATTGTGAGAAAGAAAAATACGGCCGGAAGTTTGCAATGTACATTGTTCAGCCAATGAAACAAGCGTTTCCACGTTTTTAACAGGGAAGCAAAACGCTGTTGTTTGGAAAGTTTTTGTTTTTCTATTACAAAATGCTTTTCTTTCTTTTTTTGTAATAAGAATTGTTCTTTGAGACATTTAATTTTAATAATATCCATTGAAAGAACAAAAACACTTATTAAATTAGTGAGTTTTTGTATGTAAATAGCCGGAGTAGCCTACTCGGTGAAGTCTTGACTTGAGACAACTTTATTTCAATTTTGATGCTTTCTTTTGAACGTCTTCCACCAAATGGAATGTCCGAGAGAATGGGAAATCGAAGAAAAAAAGAGACATTTCACAATTAAAATAACTGCAAATCATTTCACACACAGTTCCAACGACAGTCGATCGCAATTATTCTCACATCAAATCGTCATTCTTTCGTTATGTTCCCATCATCATCATCTGTGCAATAAAATCAAGATCATCAAAGTTCGAAAATTAACAAAAATCGATTTCATTACATTGCGTTCTTTCATGCTTCTATTAATTTATTATCGATTTTTCTCTCATCTCTTTTTGTTTTAGTTGGTTTTTTTTAGCTTTGATTATCTTTTAAGTGCGGCAATTTCTTTAATACTGAGTATAATCCATTCTGTTTCTGATTGAAGTGTCGAGTCGCCAGACATCAAACCCTATGCGAGAAAACACCTCAACTGATTAAATCGTCGTAGTGGTAAAATGGGTTTTTTTCGTCTTCGACCGGCTCACCAAAATAAAATCAAAAGATGTGTGTGTGAGTCCATGACAAGAGAAGAAAACCAAAAAAGTGATTATTAGCAATGTGCGTGTTAAAACAAAGCCGAAACAAAAAAATTACTGGAAACAAATTTGCTGTGTCATTTTAGTGGCTCCATTAACTTTGTTCTCTTCTGAGCTTCTGTTCTTAGTACCTGTACTGTTGTTGTTATTATTTTTATTTTTCGGGTTTTGCTCACGCTCCAATTGACTAAGCCGCAACTGCAATCCATCGTCATCTTGATTATTGTTTCGATGCAGGGCCCAGTGCCACTTGCCTCGGCATGTTTATCAACAACAAACTATTGCTTTTTATTATTTACTTGGCCCAAAATGAAAAATCTAAATTGTCGATGATGAATCTGTTTTTGTTTGAAAACAAACAAACCAATCGAAATGAGATTCCAAACAAGAAGAAAAAAAACATATCGACGAAGTGAAAGATAATTTCGTCGGATATCTGCGTTCTCTTCGATTAAAGTTTTTGTTCTTCTTGTTGTTGAAACTTGAAATTGTCGATGGATTGCTTTTGATGCTTTAAGCAAGTGTGTCTTCTTCATCGATTGTTTGTTTATTTATTTTTTGTACTATTATTCATGCTCGTAACAAGTGCTCAAATATTGAAAATGCATCATCGGTGATGCTATTTTAAGATCAAAACGCGATCATTTGTCGCTGGCAGAATAGAGAAAAGAAACATGGGCGCGATAAGTGAAATACAATGAGTTGCATTGTTTCGGTTCGGAACGTGTTTTTTTCTCGATTTTTCATTCGTTCGTTCCATCGTTCATCAGGTCTCTTGCGTGAAAAGTGCAGTGAACGCTACAAATAAGAGCATTTTTCCATTGTGTTTTGTTTATTTTATCATTGGACGGTGTTTTGTTTATTCTGAAAGACTTTGAGTGCATCTCGTCATTGTCATCGAAAATAAAACGCGGCCGCTAAATAAACATGCGATCGAATAGCAGCGCGATCTTTTAAACGTGATCCATGAACAAATACACTCACTCCCCATCTCTCTCTCGCTTCGCTCGCTCGTTGCTTCGCTTCAAAACTTATAATTAAAATGTATTTCAAAAGGAGCACTGCGGCAAAACGAAATCATCATCGAGCTCGAGTTTTTGTTCGGTTTTGTAGTGCAATAAAAGACTATTGTCGATTTCTTCGACAATTTCTTCAGTGAATTGTTGTGTTGAATGCGTGATAGTAATATATATTTGCGGTTATTTGTGTGCGGAGTGTACACATTTCATGGTCACCGTAGATAAATGCAATCACATTTCTGTGCAGCATCTCTTCCTTTGTCTAGTCGGTCACCGCGAACAATCACAAACAAATCATGTATATATAGAAAAAAGCCGCATGAAAATGATGATAATCCAAAAATAACTGGCATCTTTTACAATGCAACATGAATAAATTTACATGGTTTTTGGAATATAGAAACTCTTTTTTGTGCATGCATTCTCTGGGTGAGGTAGAAAAATTCCGGTTTGTTGGCCACTAAAATGACACCGTGAAAAACAAACACTTTTGTTTTCGATTGAGCGAATCGGTGAAACAAGTCGAACGTGTACACAAAAACTTTTTTTCCTCTTCTCTTTTCTTATTTATACATTTTAGGTTTTTGCTTTGTCCGAACAAGCTATAATAACTATTTTATTTGATGCACGCGATTCAATTCGAATGAATGTGTGTGTTTTGTTCCTCTTTCTCTCTCTCTCGTTGTTTCGCGTACATGATTGTAAAGTGGAGTTGCAGTGCATCATTTTAGAGTATTTCCTCGAAGCCATCTAGACTCATCTCGTGGTAGTCAATTTTGAAGTTTTGCCTTTTCGCCGACATTTCATTGCTTCAGGTTTCAACACACACACACACAATCAAATTGTAAAACAATGACTATACAGACTGCCGACAGCGTCGCCTTTGTAATTTATGTCGATCAAACGTTTGGCAGTTTAGCAAAAAACTGGATAATTGCGAATCGATAGAGAACGAGCCATCGATTCACTGTGCAATGCACAAAAGCACACACAGACAGAGATTCAAGTAATTATATTTACTTGCTGATGAATATTTTGTGTGCAAACCGGTTTTCAGTCATGGTTTTGCTTGTCAATATACACACTCGATATATTCATCAATCGAATGACAATTGCTCAATACAATTGTGGACTTACACAAAAGGGCCGACAGAAAAGCAACCACAGAAAAAGATTCTTCGTTTATTTGATGCGGTTTTTTATTGTATTCATCATCGAGAATAACTTTTGTTATTGATTATACGACTTTGTTACGATTGTCTCTGTGTGTTAATGTCCTTTCATTTGCTACATTTTTGCTATCATTAGCCCTTAGAAGGCAAAAGTATTGCGGTTAATTTAATGACAGCACTTTTCAGACAAATCATTTTCTAGTGATTCAATTCCAATTACCAGTCAATTCTCGAGGTGTTTTTTTTGTATTTCGCCGGTTTTTTTTTTCAACGATCTATTGATGTGGCGGTTGAAAATTATTATGCAGCCTTTCATGTCATTCGCTTGCAGTGCCGATATATTTATTTATGATGGTTGTTTGATTTTCTCTTTCTATTTTACGAAATCGAACAAAGAACAATCGCAACTGTGTTCGATGCGGTGAAATAACTTTGGTTTTTTAATATTTCAAATATTGATTTATTCACAATGAATATTCCATTCGGAACGGAAGCAATATGAAAAGTTTTTTTCTTTGCATTGTAAATTCTCTTTAATTTCTACTTTTATAGGTTTTTGTATAGTTTGCGATTGCAGAAAAATACGCACAATGGTTAAAATTGAAATAATGCCGGGAGGCGAAGCGATTTTTTGTGATTGAAATGTAAATCATTTGCGATTTTTACCATTGAAATTCAACGAATGAATCACATAAATGCCAGTTTAGTCAAAAGAATTTGATTAATTTAATTGAAGTACAGACAAGCGCTTTTTTTATTGCCAGACCAAATGACAATTTGTAATGAATGGTATTGTTCAACATCGCAGAACGATATGGATTAAGAAAAGAAGTAAGCGTAATAAAACCGTCTGGGAATCTGTTGTATTCGTGAAAGTGATTTGAATTGCACACAAATCCACAAGAAGAAAAAAACGGAGATTAGTTTGCATCAGGAATAGATGAAACATTCAATGTAAAGATGACATTCTCTCCTATTTCGGTGCAGAGGTTTTATTACATCGCATTTAAAAGTCCGAAATAAATTAAATTGCAAATAATAGAACGACATATGGTGCATATAATTGTTGAAATAAACTAAAGTTTGTCTATAATCCGTTAGAAACCCCCCGAAGATATCTTCTTCCATCTTTTTTTTCTCCTTTGAATCTGCAAAGGGCAATAACTTACTTTGATGATTTTATCACGTTAATGGCATGCAATTTCACAACAAACATGCTGAAATGCTTGTGGCAATAAAGTAAGTCGAACACATTCGGCAAATACACACATTTCGGTTGTTTAATACTTCAAACACTACTAAATGACACAAAGATAAATGAAACTATAAAATCTCTTTCCCCCTCTTCGTTTTCGACCATGTTAAAAAGAAGAAAAAAAAAGCGAAGCCTGCATCTGCATTCCTTAAGTTCCCGATGAATTACACACTTTGACTGGATTTTGTTGATATAACCGTTCATTGCACCGAATTCGTCGTCATCATCATCGCTGTCGTTGTCGTTTACGATAGTAAGTTATTTAGTTTTAATGAACGATTGCACACCGATAAGGCGAAAAATGTTCAAAAGAAAACATTATGTACAATTGTGTATGTGTATATTGCCACCCACGACATCAAAACTGTAGCGAAAGTAAATAACAGTAAAAATTCAATGGCAATGATGATAATTTGTCTCTAAAAGTTTGCGAGAGTTTAAGAAACTGATGGTAAAACAGATGAGAATCGATAGGCAATCTCATCCCCTCCGGGCAAATGTATTCACTCTCTCTCTCTCCCTGTCCCTGTGTACGAAAAATCGTGCGCTGAATCAACGCGGTACATCACGACAAATGACTAAGCCCACTTTAATGAATACGCTTTACTGAAATACAAAAAAAAAATTGTTGTTGATGTGCTTTCCATTTTTCCCATTTGTGCCCCGGTTACACCCAAAATCCATCGTAATTCATACTATTTCATTTGGATTTTCTTATACTCACGCGCTTCAAACGCATGGTGCATAATAATGAGAAATTATGTACGAGCTGATCAAAATACAACTGATGAAGGAAAAGAACCAGCTTCCCCCTCTGCTGTCGCTGCCACCAACGCATCGTTCTCATGCTAATGAAGGCATCGTCATGCCATTGCAAACACCTTTTGTCCCCGAACATTCGCCAAAATCAATGGAATATGGTACGCCGCACCAAGCTCTTTGAATATCGAAATAATGAAGACCATGGCCAGAGCGCGCAGAGATGGTTGGTACGAGGGATGCACAAAAAAAATACGGTAATTTGTACATTGTGTGTATTTACGGAGCGGGCAATGATAATAAAACTTCATTAAATCAATGTGGTAACACACTGCAATCGGTTCGATGTTTATACCGAAAATGTACGTGCTTGCCTCTTGCACACTGATTAAAAACTTTCTTCATGCGATTTTCGAATCGCTTTTAGAGTTTTTTCCCCCAACACACACCGATACAAAATCAAAAACAACCGAAAAACTTTTTCCACCATGACCAAATAAGACATGGTTTCGAAGGCGATGCCACAGAGAAAATTTTGTGCAATGTTCGATTTCTTGGTTGGCATAAAACAGCCTCAACAGCAGTCGCAACATCCACACTGAATCAATATAGCATTGTCCATGACAACGTATGCGCGCACCATAAATAAAATTTTGCTACAAAGTCAATATTATGGTTGGCATTCACTCCGTCCACAAATGTGCGGTGAGAGGAAAGAGTGCATGGAACAAGTCAAAAGTAACACAAAACACGAAGTAAATAATAATAATAACAAAATGTATATATATTTTTACGGTCGACGCGCTTCGTTTATTAATTTTTTTTTGTTTTTGTTATGGATGAATCTCGTTTTTCATCGCAGTTTTTCTTTTACCCATCTGTGTATGCGTCTGCGTTTTTTTTTTCGGCAGGCGATTCGCAGCGTGTTCGACGCATTTGTTTTATTACATATTCTTCAAGAAGAAATGATGCAGAAAAAAAGAATGTTCTTTTTTTACCGAAAAAAAATATACTATACGAGGGTTGCTCCATAATTTTTTTTAAAAACATATATAACACA
>NW_022197937.1:0-3433 GCF_009176525.2 Contarinia nasturtii | reverse complement strand
CATCTGATGGCACATTCTGTTTGAATAATTGTCGGTAAAAATGAAAATTATGCGATACATTTTGCAATGAAATCATATATTCTTTATTTCTAATATTCAATGGAATATTTTTTCAGAAGTTTATTCCATAACATATATTAGTATAAGTATAAAACACTTCTTTCAAAGTTCTCACTGTGACGCAGTATTGCGTCTGATATAAATCTGAAAATGTTCTGATATAAATTTTCAGTGACGCGTTCGTTCACATACATACAAAATATTAATATTGCCAATCGCCAATCGCTATTTGTACTTATTAATTCGCTTTTACCAGTAATAGTACGATGGTGTGACTCACCGATTGAGGTGGGCATATGTTTGTGAAAATATTTTAAATTCAAGTGGAATATTGATCTGATCCATTCTTACAATTTGTATTTAATCGAAATTTTCCCATTTTATCGAATCCGATCGTCTCATTTCGATGAAGTTCAAATTGGTGTCTCCATTTCTGGTCGTCCATTTAGTAGCCAAGAAGACATCATCACGATATTCTATAAAAAATCCATTCTTCGTGTAATTGTATGTATTTTTAATTGTAATTACATTATGGAAGTTCGGGAATCCAGGTCAAATCCTGAGAATCCATGGATCAGCAGAATTCCACTGAATTTTTCTAGCAGCCAATTTATGCAGTTATCGACATCCGAATCTTGAACATAAATTTCTCTCAAATTCTTACAATATTTCAATATCAAATCGTAACTGTCACCATACATCGAACAATATCGAAGTTGCACAATATCCAGTTGGGACAAAAATTGTTTCAAATGCTCAATTCTGTCAATATTAACATCTACATTTACAAGATAGATGTGGTTAGTTGACTCAAATTCACTGATGTGCGATTTAATATATTTGAGTGGACCGAGGTCACGATGATAATGTGAAATGCAAGGCATGAACTCATTGAAACCAGATGTTTGAATGCGTTCATTTATAACACTGTCTTTGTCCGAATAAACTGTGTGAATTCCATCTTTTGCGCAGAATTTCTCAGCCGATGAATGATTTTGTTAGAATTTGAATGAATGCAAATCTTTCATGTTCAAATATTCGAACATTTCGTCAAAGCAATCGATGGTCAATTTGAATATTTTTGGTGGTGATTCCACATTTGATGGACACGCCGATGTATCGTTCTATATTTCTTGCTTTTTTTCTTCATCATGTTTGTGCTACAGCTTTGTGCATACTGATAACAATTGTCGAAAAAAGCTTGGAGAGAGACAGATATAATTTTGATACTTGTTTCACTTCAATCCAAAGTTGGCTGTACTTAAATTATACCGTCGTTAATTCCATTCGTTTCAAAAAATTCTCGCCAAAATTTAAATGAAACTTTTAAATGTTATGTTATTTCATAAAACTTCTTTGTAAGAATTCGTTTTTTGTTATAAATTTGGTTATTCATTTTCTTTAGCGTATTGGAATTTTCACATTTTCTTGATTCAAATCAATTTTAAAAGATGAAAACAAACATGCATAAATACATTTTTGATTCGATTTTTCTTTATTCAAGACTTTACTTATTACACTTCATTAGTTTTGTAATCTTCCTTACATTTTTGTGTTTTTAAGTTATTACGGTTCAAGACTCATATAAAAGTTGTAAACTTGTATACTTCTTTGTTAGAAAATGAAGCATATATCGAAATGGATGTAAGTAAAAAGTTTTTTAATTCAAGTCGAATTAGAAAAAACGTGGATTCCATTCATACGAATCCGATCGTCTAATTTCGATGCAGCTTAAATTCGTGTCACCATTTCTGGTCGTCCATTTAGTAGCCAAGAAGACATCATCACGCGTATAAATCGTTATTTTTCGTGCTCCAACCAATTTGGCACGTTCCTTACTCAACATTGCCAAATTCAAAACTATACCTCTATGCAATGGTATGAATTTGATTTTATTCAATTTCGTTGATCGACGAATGAATGGCATAATATCATCGATGCTAGTAGCTCTATTAATGTAAAGACGTTCGAGTTTCGTAAGGCTATTTGCTAAGATCTCCATATCCTTGACATCCCATGCATCCAAAATGATTAACTCTCTCAGATTGGTCAATTGAGCTAAATTATAACTCTTGTCAAACCAGTCAATGCACTATAACTCGAGACCTTTGACCGAGGCCAAAGAATTGCTAAGTTCTTCGTTAAATTCATAAATATAAATGTATAGTCGCTTATAAAATCCTTGTTCATGGAGTCGATTTAATAAGTCCAACGTTTGCTTCCTATATGACGAAGACTGCATACTTTCCTTGTCTTTGAGTTCCAAAATATCCAATTTTGTGTTGGAATTTAAAAATATGTCACCGTTGTTCCACAAAAAATCGACGGAAGTTGAAAATCTCTGTACATTTGGATTGCGTACGAAAAATGTACGCAGCTCTTCAATTCGAGAAGAATCACTGGGACTTAATTCTAAACATTCAAGCTTGGGATATTCTTGTAACAACCACTTAATTTCGCCATTTATGCGATTACCGACAGTCGAGTTTTGAACATAAATCTCTCTCAAATTCTTACAATATTTCAACATCAAGTCGTATAAGTCACCATCAACCCTACAACATGTGTAGCGTAAAATTTCCAGTTGGGGCAACAATTGTTCAAAATGCTCCACTAATTTGTCATTAATATCGAATCCCACATGAAACATTTGGTTAGTTGACTCAAATTCAGTGGCCTGGGATTGAATATAGCGAAGTATATCGAAGTCGTTACCACAAATTTTAATGCACGGCACGAACTTATTGAAACCAGATGTTTCAATGGCCATCTCTACGACACCGTCTTTGTCCGAATAAGTTGTGTGAATTGCATTATATTTGCAGAAATTCTCAGCCGATGAATGATTTTGTTTGAAATATTCTCCGGCCACTTTGTTCATTCGCTTGCATGTTTGTCCGAATGAATGCAAATCTTCCATGTTCAAATATTCGAATATTTCGTCGAAGCAATCGACGGTCAAATTGAATATTTTGGGCGGTGATTCCACATTTGATGGATCCGCAACCGCAATTTCATTATGATCCTGGTTATCTGGATGAGATAAATTAAGCTTCTTTTGTTGATGACTCATATCCGCTATAAGAATAGAACAATGAAATGATAATTAGTAATAAAGACTTAACGATATGTTTCACAAAAACATCGACACGAATTTGTTTTTAATCAAAATTTAAACTTTTTGTAATAAGTTATAAACTGACACGGATGATTTTGAATTAAATTTATTCCAATTTGATTTTACTCTTACATGTGTTCGGCTCGAGTGTTCACAACAGAATAGGAAGAGACATATGTTCCAATATGACAGCTGAGCTACAAGTGTCACTTTCACACAACCGAGCTACATTTACCATTTCGCCACATTCATGCA
>NW_022197936.1:0-4857 GCF_009176525.2 Contarinia nasturtii | reverse complement strand
ATGGCGAACGTCTGAATTTACTGCCAAAACTTTATGGACATATGTTACACACAAACAAGTTGAAAAACTATGTGTACTGCGTTCTATCATTAAAGATTGTAGGAAAAATTGGTCCAATGGAACAACTAACTTTAGGTGAATTAAAAAAAAGATCCCGAAATCAGACAAAATGAATTTTCTATGCTATTGTTATACGGAGATTCATAGTAGATTTACAAAAACTTCCAATTTTCATAATTTGTAAAATTACTATGAAATTTTGTAGTAAATTTACAAATGATGTAAATTGGACGATTTTGTAAATTCACTATGAATTTTTGAGGTAATTTTACAAATATATTGTTGTGTTTTCATGAACCGATCTAAACATTCGAGTATAAAAATATAAGAGAAAAGACTATTCATGAAGAAAGTGAAACGAATGACAATTGGAATCAGATTGTAAGGCTATTGAGTTCGATAGGGACGCTGAAGTGACGTTTAATGTGAAACAAGTAAAATCGCTCTTTCCACATTGAACCGTCGTCGCCGGTGTAAGATCGAATTCAAAAACCAAAGGACAAATTACTGTAAGTAAAAAGAAGAAAAGATTAAGACCATTGTAACTAATTAAAATTGTAAAACAATAGTGGTTTTTTATGCCGGTTTATTGACTTCCGTGGATACACTAAACATTAAATCGTACATCAAATGCTCACGATACGATTGACCAACTATTACTAGGAATTCCGTTCACGACACCAGAAGGACGTGGAACATTCGAATTCAATTAACATCATCAAAACATCGTCACATTGAGATAAACGACCGATGAGCTAAATTGATCGGAGATTAACGAGTCAACGGCCCGGATCTACATCGTCAAAAGAGTAACGTTAAAATAGTAATATAGGGTCGTAAGTTAATAATTGTTTAGAGTAAGAAAGCTCCATTAAAGTTTATACGAGTAAAATCATATGTTTTCTTCAAAGGAAGTTTGATTTACAGTAGTAAACGTAAAGAAAATTGTAAGTAAAATCCAACAACGGAATTGGTTTCCATCGGGTTTTATTTTAATTTTGAAAAGGAATCTAAATCATAACACATGGCGCCCAACTAAAACGAACCAACAACAAATCAATAAAAATTGTAAAATAGTGTAATTGGTATTATATCGCATAACGCATAAATGAGGTTATAGCTAATGACGATGCGAAAATCCATAAATTGTATTACAGTAAGGGCACATGGTGAACAACCTAACCTCAATTGATATAGTTGAATGTAAAATTTGTTAGCCTAAATAATTTGAGTAATTATAAAACATAAAGCAATACGGCAACCAAATTAATAAGATCAAAATTTGTGTAGATTAACGTAGGAATTTTGTCTGAATTAATTAAATAGTTTTTTTTTTTTTCAAAATTTTTTTTTTGGAAATAGTGAATTGAGATCGGAGAGTGAACAACAATACACACTATATAATAAATGGTGTTATTGTTCTGAATTGAAATAAATTACTTTATTTCAAATATTTTTGGGGGGAGCAGTTGCATGAAAATTATTATTGATATTGAAATAAAATCGTTTACTAATTGATTTGATATCCCATAAAAAGGTTGTCGTGATACCGGAACGCGCTGTGAATTGTAGTGCCGAGACAAGGGGAACGGAAAACTATTCCATTGAGTTTCGAACGATTGTGCATCACGAGACTGATCGAAAGGGTAAACGTAAAATAGTGAAACAAAATCATAGTGCATAAAAATGATACATTCAAACGACCATATTTCGCGCATATTATTTGAACATTCGTTCACTCTACAGCCCGAACACCTTCTAAACGAAGAAATTTGTCACGAATTAAGAGTGAGAGGATTGGATTCAGAAGGAGAAAGAAGAATAATAACGGCAAGACTTCGCGAATCGTTGTTAAAAGAATTGAGAGATCCAAACCTTCAGAATTTGTTTAGTGTTGGTATTCCCGATAGTGAGGCCGACTACGTTCAGGCCAATATACCACGTTTAAACAAATTGTTATTCGAAGTGACACTTGAACAAATCTCTCATGAAAGATTTATGTCAGTTTTCCTTCATTTGGACGCACAATTGGTTCGTATAAAAACAGATGGTTCAGAACCTCTCACGCAAGTAAAATCAGGGCTTTACAAGAGGAAATTTCGAATATTTATCATGAGTTTGAACAAAAGATTCGTACATTGGATGAAGCTAAACGTAGGGGTGCCCTTAATCGCACAAATACGGACAATGTACCGGACAGGGGACCGGAAGTAATGAATACCATCAATTCCAGTTCTGATGAGCCCGAATTGGTTCCGTTGAACGCAACAAACATTTCAAATATATCTCAACGTATGAATGATACGATCCAAAGGGAAACGAACCCGAATGGTATTCAAACACAAAGCCCAATTCTAAATGAAATAAATCGGGGCCATGCAGATGGAATTCGAAACAACCACATCCTCGAACCAACAGCAATACATCAAATGCTGACTGCGATAAATTCCTTAACGGAAAGATTAAACCTGTTGGAAGTAAACTACCATGTTACACCGACACCACCAAATCAGGCAAGACAATCGCAGGGTGGACAAAATGTAAATGAATCGAATTTGCATCATATGAACAGTTTTGGTAACAATTCTCAATCGAGTTCTAATTTTCGTGGGTTACCTATACACAAATGGAACTGGCATTTTTCAGCCGACTTAAATTCAAAAATACCGGAAGAGCGGGATGTGCGTGCATTTTTCAAGAAATTGGATTTGTATTGTTCCGCGGAAGGGGTATCATATGATGAAATTCATAAGAAATTCCATTTACTCGTAAAGGATAGTGTATATGAATGGTATGTACAATACCGCTCACGATTCCGAAACTGGCCGGAGTTGAAACAAGGCCTAATCAAACAATTCACAACTCCTCTCACATCATTTATGAAAGCCGCGGAACTTGCTAAAAAACGTCAAGGTAAAGACGAACGTGCTATGGATTATATCGCTTCAGTGTTGCGTGATTTCGATACACTGGAAGTATATGACGAGCAAGAGCGGATATCAATTATTCAAAATGGTCTTCACGACAAATTGAGAGAGAGAGTAATTGGTCGCAAATGGGAAAGTGTTCAGGATATGGATTTACATCTCCGAACGGCCGAGATGGCTGATGAATTAAGATCTAAGACTGAGTTGAAAGCCTCAACGGCTAAGCAAAATGATAATTTTCGGACATACTTTCCTAGAAGAACAGTCAATGCGATAGCCACGGATCCCGAGGTGGCCCCGTGTGAAAGTGAATTGGAGGGTTATGAACCGTATAAGCGGGTTGATTCTGAAACAAACTTGGCTGAATGCTGTGCCATTGGTGGAAACCGAAAATACAGAAACCTTCAGCCAAGAAATTATGTAAAACAAAACACGTCCTCGGATAAGTCCGAGCTAAAACCAACTGAAGGGGTTGACCAAAACGATAAAGTCGCACATCGGGGAGCATGTTATAATTGTAAATCAATCGATCATCGATTCTATGATTGTGATCAAGCTATCACTCGGGTATTTTGTTTCCGATGTGGTCGAGATGGTGTATTGGCACCCAAATGCTCTTGTCTGAACCATTCAAAAAACTCCAAAGCCGTCGCTTACGCGGATATGGAGGTAAGCGACGAAAAACTCATATTGGAATAAACACTATCGAAACCCTTCCACGTAAATTCTTGAGCATCGCCTCAGCTCGCATTAATTTGAAAGCTGACGGTAGACCATATTTATTCATTCAAACGTATGGTTTAAAGTTCAAGGGGCTATTAGATAGTGGAGCTATGGCCACTATTATTGGTTGGTCTATGTATTTAAAATTAAAAGAAATTGGAGTTAAAGTGAAACCATGTGATATACATATAACCACAGCTGACGGGACGTCACATCCTGTGTTTGGTTATATGGAAATACCTTTTTATGTTAGAGGCATTAAACGAACCATTCCTTCGCTTATTGTGAAAGAATGTGCCGCCGAATTAATTTTAGGCATTGATTTTTGGAATGCTTATCGCATAAAACCGTGTTTTGTTGATAATACTTTTGGCATTGAGGTGATAAAAGTTGAGGGTGTAAAACCCGACAATGACCCAAACGAGACTCAAATAAAAGATGATTTTGAAGCCGATGTGCTTCCGCCTAAATGTATAAATGTTGAACAGCCATACGAACTAAATGAGGATCAAAGGAAGAAACTTAAAGATGTTGTTAGTCGTTTTCCATTTTGTGATAAAAATGCAGTTTTGAACAAAACTCATTTAAAAACAGCTCGCATAGAGACGGGTAATGCAAGACCGTATCGTTGTAAAATGCGAATCGATCCACCTTGGAAAACTCAGAAAATAATTGAGGAGGTGGAACGACTCGAAAAACGAGGTATAGTTAGACGTGTTGAATTTTCCGAATGGTTACAGCCAATTATGGCAGTTCCTAAGCCAAATGGTACATGGCGAATTTGTTTAGATGCACGATGGCTGAACGCCGTAACAAAAAAGAACGCCTATCCACAACAAAATGCTAATCGAATTCTTAGTCAATTGGGTAAAGCCAAATACATAACTACCATTGACATGACGGATGCCTATTTTCAAATTCCATTGCATCCGGATTCTCAATTGAAAACAGCTTTTGCGGTACCATCTAAAGGCACATATGTTTTTGAGAGAATGGCACAAGGATTGACCGGAAGTGGTGCCGAGTTGTGTTGTCTCCTAGATAACCTATTGGGATCTGAATTTGAACCCCATGCATTTCCATATCTGGACGATGTTGTAATAGTTTCAGAGACGTTCGAAGAGCATATTTCCATACTTGGAAAAAT
>NW_022197935.1:0-1894 GCF_009176525.2 Contarinia nasturtii | reverse complement strand
AATGTTTTAAAATGAAATCTTCCAATTTCAGAGCAAAGAGAAAATATGAATGCGTCATATGTTGCGTGTTGAATTTCTTTTTTCCAGCGGTACGAACCGAAACCAAACCGGAGCAATCGGAACGTTCGAATCCAACATCCTTCAATGCACAAATGAAACCAATTCGAGATACCACTCCGAAATCGGTTTGTATGCGAAATGTCAAACCGGTTCGCATCGCTGCTCAAAACCGGTTCGCATCGCTGAAAACTCATTCATCAATTCAAAATATGAATGAAATAATTAATTCATAAGATTTTAGGACATGGTATTATTATGAAACTCCGTTGAATTCTATATGAATTCAATTGCATGACAGTATTAAATCAGAAATGAACTTGAACACTCTAGAGTTTATGTAGTGAAAAGTAATCTAATGATTATTACACGATTGGAAATTGGATGAAATGGAAAAATACTGACCAATCCAAAAATCACACATCAGTATCAAAAAGAAACACTGACGTGTTGGACAAGAAGCATTTTGAAATGTTGTATACAATTTTTTTTCTGCGTGAACCAAAAATGAACAATCCAAATTCAACCAACTTTTTCAAATTAACGAATGGCAAATTTCTCAATTTGAAAGATCATTTGACTGGCTTTACGGATGTGATTACAAAGCACGTCCAAAGAATCTATTCGAGGGCGAATAAATCGACCAAATTTGAAGAACGGCTCGCTTTCTTTTTAAACAATAGTAGTATACATGGTTTTCTTTTTTTGGACAATCGCTACGGAGCACTTTATCGGTAAGGAAACTCTAAATAGATTTTCCAAATCACGAAAGCAAGTAATTGAATCTTATAATTTTAGCATTGGCTGGGTCTGCATTTTATTCACTTTAATGTACGGAATATGTGTGGTGTTTAAATATAATATAAATGACTATTTGGATGATACAACTGTCGTGAACTTCGAAACGGTTGATTCGAAAAAAGATAATATATTCCCGTCTGTTGCTGTTTGCATTAGAAAAAATATACGGTTCGATGCAAATATCGATGATGTGAAGGAATTCGTTCAGAAATATTATTCAGAACACAATATACGTATAGAAGTACCTACAGAGTAAGTGAATTATTGATTATACACATAAACACGAAACAAACAATTCAAACCAGAGAATATAAATGGGAATAACAGAGTGGTCGACTATGAACACATCTGTATTTCCGCTTTTATTCTTATAGAACACGAATAGTTAGTGAATTTTTGAATATTGCAGTGAACATTTCTACCATCAACTCATGGACTATGCCTTTTTGAGTGCCGCTGATTCCCATTTTACTAAAAATGCACTAGACTTGTGTGCTAAAATGAACAGCACTTGCGGTGTGGATATTGAGCTTATAAAACCATTGGTATGCATTCAAAAATTTAGCTGTACATTTTTCATGTTCGTATATTTCTTTCGTATAGCTGTTTCCAACATGCAACGGTTTGTTTGATAATATCAGATTTAATGATAAAACTTATGAGAATTGTGACGATTTATTCAAGCGGGAAATAATTTTAAATGAGGGCGTGTGTTTTATTTCAAACTCCATTCATTTTTAGTAAATATGAAACTTCATTCTTTTTAAATATAACGAAATATTTACCAACCATAGTGAATATTCAACTCGTCACTTTTCTTTATTTAGCAATTTGGATTGGAGCAAATTACCACTAAATTATCATAGCACTCAAGTAAGCCCAACGTTAAGTTTCGATGTGCAAAAATTAAAAGCGTTTAAATATTTTGTAAGTTCAAACATTTCGATTATTCACAATTTAAAAAGACATTTTTTCTCAGTAACAAACAAAATCAGAGCGTGATGTAAAATTTAAGAACTAATGTTGCATTCACTTG
>NW_022197934.1:0-3841 GCF_009176525.2 Contarinia nasturtii | reverse complement strand
TCGGTTGCGTTTGCGGCTATGCTTGGCATATCTATGCTACCTAGCGTATTTAGGCAAGCATAGAAATATGCGCGAACCGGTCACTGTCATTTTCACATTTAGACAAAGCAGAGGTAGCGAGACTTCTCCTTGCAAATGGTGCCAACGTAAATGCAGAAGATAAGGAAAAATGGATTCCAATCCATGTAACGGCAAAACATGGTAAAATATCATAATGACATCAAGTTGATATCATCAACAGAAATTTAATTAAATTTATTTTCGATTCAGGAAGTGTAAATGTGGCAAAAATTCTGATTCAAAATGGCGCAAATGTGAATGCTAAAGATTCTTTACCCAATAAAAGAACGCCTTTATTCGAAACGGCATGTTACGGTCAGGTAGAAGTTGCTAAAGTTTTGATCGCAAATGGAGCCGATGTAAACGCTAGAGATATTGGTAATTGGTTACCACTTTTTCTGGCCATACAATGCCACCATGCATTACCCGACAGCAGAGCTCTTGGTATTTTTTCATAATATTTGAATTAAGTGAATCATTTCTAATTTGTTTGCTCTCTTAAACCAGGGGAATTGGCCAGACTCTTTCTTCAAAACGGATCAGATGTGCATGTCGTAGATAATCATTGGAAGCGTACGCCGCTGTTTCATTCTGCTTTGTTTGGTTGGTTATTCTCACCATCGAATTAAAACCTCGATCAAAATCGCCGTATTTTTATCTATTTAGCATACTTTCAGGTCAACTTTCCGTGGTTAGAGCTTTGATTGAATACGGAGCTGACGTGAATGTCGAGGATAATGATAAATCGACTCCGCTCTTTTTCGCATGCCAAAACCCTGACCCACAAAAGAGTAATTGCTGAAAACTTCAAAATAATAATAAGATATATTTTGTTAAAAGTTTGATTCATCTCGAAGGTAAAGTGATAGCTGAACTTTTAATTGCCGTCGGTGCCAATGTAAACGCCAAAAGTAATTCTGGGAGTTCACCACTTTTAGAAGCAGCATCTCGTGGTAAATATCCACAACTTTTGCATTTAAATTGAACATCCAAATGTAGTCTTTCCGATTTGTAGGTCATGTAGATGTGGTAAAAATTTTGATCGATCATAGGGCTGATGTAAATGAAGTAGATAACGTTCGGGGAAATTATGCAATTCACTTGGCAAGTGAGAAAGGTAGTTACTTATACTTTGAAATGAAGCAAAAAGGTTTTACAGCTTTGTTTCATAATTTTATTTACTTCAATTCTTTGATCGCGGCCTTATTCACAGTCAATAATATTCTTAAACAGGCAATATAAAAATTATAGAGATGCTACTTGATAATGGAGCTCATAAAAATGTTAGAAATAAGGATGGCGAAACGGCTGCAGACATAGCAAAAAGATTAGGTAAGTGTCATCTTCCAGTTGGAATAAATCCAATAAAATGGATAAATTTAATTTAATCACATTCATTCAGGCAACAAAGCGGTTCAAGAACTGTTTCGACAAGACATTGGTCGAGCCGTGCAAAGAGGTAAGCGTTTTCATTTTTTTCTACTTTCCGATACCTCGAGCATTAGCTACATTCATACCGTGGACTTTTCAAATATTTTTTGTCATCAGCCTGCCAGTCGTATTCGGCGGATCGAATTCTGAATGGAGAAGTAGCTGCAGATGACGAACTACCATGGATGGTAACAAACATCTCATTTTGAATATTTTTCTCCGTATTTTACAAGATATGTTATCATCTTTTTGTCCGTAGGCTGCGTTGGGATATTTTATTAATGAACGATCCTTTCAAATCGTCTTTTCTTGTGGTGGTACTATTATTTCGAACAACTTTATTATGACCGCTGCCCATTGTGTCAAAAATCAACGACCGGTGGTAGTTCGAATGGGAAAAGTAAGCAATTCTCTAATAAATTTATTCAGAAAATTCAATGATTTTTGATGTTTCTTCGTTGTAAAATTGAACAGATATCATTGGTCGATAGCGATGACGACGATACTAGCACAGCCATCCATCGTAGTATAAAGGTTTGAGTTTGATATCATTAAAAAGTGACTTGATTGCGAAAAAAAAGTTCAAATAATAATAATTAGAAATTTCTTCCTAAAGAATATCATGATACATCCAGGCCATTCCACCTTAACGAAACAAAATGATATTGCTTTAATCGAAATTAAGAAGCTGATCCCATTTTCACAGTACATAAGGCCAGCCTGTTTACAAATAAATTTACGTGACGAGCCATTGAACGTAAAACTAATTGTATCCGGGTGGGGAATTACCTCGCCTGAACGTAAGCTAAATTAAAAAAAAAAATCCAACAAATAGTTCAATAACAAACGTGTTTGCTTAACAATTCAAGAGAATATAAGATCAACAGTTTTACGGAAAACGGAACTGGTGTCGATGCCACTGGCACAATGTAATTCAAGTTATCTTAATTGGAATCGTCCGATAAATGATGCAGCTTTTCGAAATGGCCTGATCGGAGGTCAATATTGTGCGTATGATCCAGCTGGCAGGAATGATAGGTAATTCAATCATTATTCGACTGATTTGATTTTAAAATTTGACATTAAAATTAACTTTGTTTTTAGTTGTCAAGGCGACAGTGGGGGACCTTTGCAATATTTCGCCAACAATGGAACATCGGTGGCAACTGTTGTTGGCATTGTATCGTTCGGTGTTAGCTGTGGATTGACTCTACCAAGCATTTATACGAGAGTCGCTTATTATTTGGATTGGCTCGAACCAATCGTATGGCCAAATTATTGAATCAGCAGTTATTAACCGTATAAACGAAAAACTATGTGCCAAATTGAAGCGAAATACTGCAATAAATAAAATAAAACACATACGATTGAAGGACTTTTATTTTTAATTTGATAAAATGTTTGATATATTTTTGATGAATTATTTTCAGTCAGAAGTGGCATTGAAAGTGAAAAGTGTAATTTTTTGGTCCTTTTCCAAAATGATCAGGCAAGATTGAATCAGGCTGAAAGTCTTTCAAAGACTAAACCGATGATTGGACCAGCATTTGGTGAAATATTTATTTCAACGTCGTTTTGCTTGAAAATACTTGTATTAACTATTTTAAAATGTGAGAATCCATGACCGTCGATTTTCAGGACATATGCTTTATTTCGATCGATAAAAGTTGGAATTGAAAGAAGTAATTTCGCTTCACCACCTGGCATGAGCTTAACGTTTCCCAATCGCAATGGTTCAAAGAAAACACGCCGCAAAGTGATTGCAGCGTTAACATTAAATGAAGCATAAACGGTGTCGATTTGCGCAAAGTGTATTTCCTTCAAACGCAGACATTATAAAGAGATACTTTCAGCCAGATGAATCAGCTCAGCCAGATATCGTCAGGAGCTGAAATGGATTGAAAACAATAAAAGTGATTGTTATAGTGATTATAGCAATGTAAGTGTAATTATAACCATAACAATCACTTCTATTGTTTCCACTCAATTTCAGCTGCTGACGATATCTGGCTGAGCTGATTCATCTGGCTGAAAATATCACATTATAATGTCTGTTCAAACGTAATCGGTCGCTCAGTGTAAAAGTGTATTCACATGGCAATGATATACCACATCGTGTTAATGAATAACCACGAAAAGAAAAGTTTATTTTTTCAATCGTTCCCATTGTTTTTTCTTTCTTTGATGTTGCCTGCATAATGATTGATTCCAAATCGTCATCGTGAAAAAATCGCTTGTAGCTGCTAAAATGTTGTGAAAACTGTTCTTTGCTGAAGTCCGAGAATGGAATTCGATGGAATGAATCATTGAGTTGTGCTCTTAATTCAGCTGGTGTTCCCTGCAACCCATT
>NW_022197933.1:0-1271 GCF_009176525.2 Contarinia nasturtii | reverse complement strand
GACGGCAGTCCCCCAAGTGACGCAATACCAACATACATATGAAATATTTTTTCTGTGTACTGTGAATATAAACTAAATATACATTTGTATATTCAAAACGTTGCAGAAACGTCCCCCTTTTTACTTTGAGTTCATACTGACGCAATCAAGCAACGTTCCGAATTTACAAATGTATATTAAGTTTATATTCACAGTACACAGAAAAAATATCAACCAACTATTCTCGTCACAAAATTGATATCAGAAATTTTGTATTTCAAATGTAGGTTTCATCACTCGTTCTCTACCTCGATAGAGGTTTTTTATTTGATATCAATAGTTTTGTAAGCGCTATTTTCCAAGTTAAAGATTCAAGACCCATGGATTAAAATATTTTTCAAATACAATGAAAATATGGATTTTTAGGTTATTTTGGATCAAAATGATATAAATTATGGATCATAATGAGGAACAGAGGTTTTAGCAGTGGTGTGTGGTATGCACATTTTTTTTATCTTTGACTTGGGGCTAAAATTGATGAATTTTTAAAAAGAACATATGCAGTCTTTTTCGAGAAAGTGACCGTTATGTGTCCGGCCAGACGCTCAAATTTTGATTTTTGACCGATTTGGCCACCTGAACTTGAAATTTTTAAGTCACAATTGGCACTATTCGATAGCTTACTTTAAGATCTTTCCAACGATATGCATATGTCCGGGGTGTGTCAAGTGGATGTGCCTCGGTGACCGTGGGGACCAACCGGCTAAGCCTATGAAGAGACAGAATGCGTAATCTCCTCATTTATGCCATCTTGTTTTCCATAGTTGAACTCAATTTTGTTGCACTGCATTGAATCGAAAAAAAGAAAAAAAACAACAACAGTAACATGGCTACATAGATCTGTTGACCAGTGAGATACGCATAACAATGGAATGAAAGAATGAAGAAAGCGTATATGTGTATGTATGCATCAGCACGCATAGATGTACAGCTCTGTGTGGCCGTGCCATTGTTGTTGTTTTTTCTCTTTTTCATTTCAATGCTACAGAATTAAATTCAGTTTTTCGATCTAATTCGAACTAATGTGAGGTGGCGCTGATCATATTCACAGTACACAGAAAAAATATCTACCAACTATTTTCGTCACAAAATTGATATCAGAAATTTTGTATTTCAAATGTAGGTTTCGTCACTCGTTCTCTACCTCGATAGAGGTTTTTTATTTGATATAGAGTGACGCAAAATATACATATTTCATATGTATGTTGGTATTGCGTCACTTGGGGGACTGC
>NW_022197932.1:0-1630 GCF_009176525.2 Contarinia nasturtii | reverse complement strand
GAGTTTTTTGTATGAATAATTCAGTCGATAAGACAGTTTGACATTAGCGATTGACGAAATTTTTATTTACGCGTATTTACCGGTATTTACATTCATTTCCAGTATTGACAAGTATTTACACGTATTTACACGTATTGACATTTATTTTGTGTATTGAATCGTATTTTTTTAGCTTTTTGGCTTGTTCTTTCCCCCTAGAGTTAAAATGCCTTATATATCCTAAATGTATCAAAAATTGAAATGAATTGAAAAAAAAAACATTTGAATTTTGTGTCATCGATTTGTATTGCGCAGTATAAACTGTTGAAAGTGATGCGTGCACAAAAATACCGTTTATTCACAAATCGGAATATTTGTTTTGTGTGTGGAACAATGTGTTCGATTGTTTCACTGTAGTTTACTGAACATTTTCCACAGACAAAACAAACATTCCGATAAACAATAATTCCGATTTGTGAATAAACGGTATTTTTGTGCACGCATCACTTTCAACAGTTTATACTGCGCAATACAAATCGATTCAACACTGCGAAATTCAACACAGAATTGCCAACGGATGCGAATTTCCAAATTTACCAAAATTATTTTCAAAACAAAATTGCCATTATCCATTTCATGATTAAACTAAAACTGGTTTGTGATTTCAGTTAAAATTCGGTTAAACTAATCACAAAAATTGTGTGGCACGAAAAAATATCACAAGCATTGGATCAAATCCATGAAAAAGTACAACTATTATGCATGCTTGACCAATGGCTACAATGTGATTGTTCAACAAATACACATAAATATCTGTAAAAAAACACCCTTTATTATTCGAAAAATGCAATTAATATTTGCTATAGTGAGATGCCAAACTAATCACAAAAAATGTATAGCACGAAAAAATATCACAAGCATTGGATCAAATCCACGAAAAAGTACAACTATTATGCATGCTTGACAAATGTCTACAATATTTTTTTCAATTGCTCACCTTCTATTTCACAATTCGGCGAAATTTTCGGATGAATAATTTTCGGACACAAAACATAAATTGTTTAACAAATACACACAAATATCTGTAGTAGAAGAAAAATGATCGAATCGATTAGTCAATCAATGAATAGACGCTACGTTCACTGAGAATCTTTTGTGTTTTTAGCACTAAAAAAATCCATTATAATTGTGACTGACACTTTGCGAACGACGCAATTTTTGGCACGTTAAATAATGTCCTCTGTTCACTGTATACGAATCTCTTTTTCTTTCTCTTTTAACCCTTAACCGCACAGGCTAAAACAGTAACGTAAGCGCACAGGTGGGGTCTTTTTGGACCCATGAGAAATTTCATACAAAACTTATGCAAAATGGTATCCAATGAGTAAAATATGTCATTTTATAGTTAAACCATAGCTTATTCCTTACTTTCCAATACAGCATCACAATTTAATATTGATTTTTATGAAAAAAAAATCAATTATAGCCAAAATGCTTGGTAGTTATTGATATGTACGACTTTCAGACAGTCGTGTCTTTCACTAATATCGCTAATCGGCAGTCGTTGGCCAGTTAATGTGCTTCATGTACTGCGCCGAGCTACCTCTCGATATGTGAGATCAATATAGAGACTGCTTCCCGAAGGGCGATC
>NW_022197931.1:0-1344 GCF_009176525.2 Contarinia nasturtii | reverse complement strand
ACATTGCCGGTATTGCAGTTCAGAAAATCTCAAAATATCTCCCAAAAAACGTAAAGTTGTGTTAACATCTCTTGAATTTGTTGAAATCCCCCGAATTTGTTCATATTTATTCATATTTAAGAGCGCGGAATCCCCCTAGTAATCTATCTACTACATCTGAATAAAATCCAAAACACACTCCATTTTTATACTAATAAATTCGATTTGAAAAAATGACATTTAAGTCCAAACTGAAAGATCAGTATCATCAACATCAACACCATCACCAACAACAAGAAGAACTATAACGACAACACCACCACCAAAAACATCAACAACAACAAAACCTCCACCAATACCATCAATTTCTGTTGTGTTAACTTCGCCTGAGTTTCAAATGGGAGAAACTGTGAGACTACCATGCAATGCATACGACAACGTTACACACGTAAGAATATTCTATTTAAGGCGATGTATTATGTGGAATCATGGAACATTGTTTTCTATTTTGTTCTATTAGACTCCAGCCACAGTCATCTGGCGTAAGGCGAATGGATCTCTCCCGGATCGATCATACCAAAAGAATGGTGTTCTTACAGTTACAAATGTTCAACTTGCTGACCCTGGTGAATATATTTGTCGAACTGAATCTAAGGGACATTACGAACAAAGTACAACAATTATCGTCAGAGGTAAAATAGGAATATTAACTTCAAATAAAACTCAGGTCTTATCTCATTAGATCATCATTTTCATTCGGTTTATTATTAATTCCACTCAATTATAGACAATCGTTCCGATCAAACTGAAAACCAGTAAGTATCAGCGACTTGGAACAAGACACCAATTTTATTAGGTCAAACTTATTTTGTGCATTGCACTATACACTTTTTAAAACTCTTTACCTCAGAGAACCATGGCAAGTATTTCATGGCGCTATTCGTAGTGGTAAGTAATGGAAATTTGTCCAATTTCATATATTTTCTTCAATAAGCACATTTAAAAGCGACTATTTTTTCACCGACAGGAAATCTGGAAGCAATTGAAGAACAACTAGGAAACGGAACGGATGTGAATATCAGAGACCGCAATGGTCGGACACCTTTATTTACTGCAGCTCGAAATGGTGCGTTCATTTTTTATTTATTTCTTTTATTTATTACCAATCCTAAATGTATACCATTGTGTGAGTCTAGTGAACTAGACACATGCTGGCTATGTGCCCAATAAGGTATAAATTCCGCCCATGGTGCGACTTTCAAAAAGAGATACAATATAGGGGAGGGTACGAGTTACTATAAATACCGATATTGGAAAACCGGAAAACCATGGCAAAACCGGTCTAATTCAGGAGAATTAGAGGAA